>NW_008615387.1:4847-31315 GCF_000691845.1 Merops nubicus
TGGATTCTGTAAGCTCTGCCATGTCCTCATTAGTGCTACTACACCCGCACTGAGTGGGGAGTGGGAGGCAGGGGGTACCCAGGCAGCTTGAGACAGCTGAAGCAGAGACTTCCCTAATGCTTTCCCTTCTGCTGAGTCTTGTTCCTATCCTATCCTATCCAGCAGTCACATGTTTAACTGGCTCTGGGAATTTACCTGGCCAAAAATAAACCACTCTTTACAAATAATCTCATTTTTCAGAATTGTGCCCCTTGAGAGATCTCATGTTTTTCAACAGTAAGCAACTTGAGATGCATTACTGTATGTTCCAGGTAAACAAATAAATAAAGCAAAATGCCACAGATATCTGTATTAAGTCATAAAACGTTGGCCCTGGTTATTGCCACAGGGAGGCTGCTGACAATTATGAAGGTGCTGACTTTGAAGATGCACAGTGCAGTTACAGTGGCAAAAGAATGTAGAAAAGGACCTCAAACATCAAGGTTATTTAACTGTACAAGTACAAAACAGTAAGATTGGAAGCAATATTCTTTGCTAAGCCTTCGCTCTGTCAAGAGCATACACTTCAGGAGGATAGTTCAGGCTGTCTTGGATCTATAATAAACCTACATTCTGAACCCGACAGTGATTTCATAGAGATCTTGTCCCTCAGCCGTATAGTTCTCACCCATGCTCCCCTGTGCAGAGACATAGGGCAGGTAAATACCTTCAGCCTCCAAACAGAGACCAACTATGGATTTAGTATAGTAATTGCCTATTGCCACTATGTTGTCTGTGGAGTGGCAAACTTTGGGATCCACTGCACTGGAACTATGCTCTGAAAGGTGCTAAAGGCTCTCCTGAAAGGTCCTAAATGTGTAACAAAATAGTTCACTACATGGAGAAAGAACACTGTGTATCAGAGGTGCCAAGGGCTACAGCAGAAATCTTTGGGAAATTACACAAAATTACAAGTAAAGGAAGAAAAACTGAGTAATACTTCTTTAAAAAAAAAAAAAAAGATAGATGCTTCAAGGAAGAAAACTCAGAGAAAAGATGGTAGGTTTTCAATCTGTTGGGGTTTTATTTTTGTTTTGTTTTGTGTTTGTTTGTTTGTTTTGTTTTTTTTATCCTCAGCTGAAATCAGAGGAAATTTCTTTATTGGATTACAAGTGAGAATACGTCAGGGCCCAAAGAAATGTTCGTGTCCAGTGTTCCAAGCACAGATATGCAGACAAGCAGAAGACAACCTGCCTAGAGAAGAGAGCGATACTTCCTGTTAGCTAGTGTTCATTTGAAAAAAACAGTCAAGTAAACAAAATCAAAGAATCACAAATCAACCACCCAATATAGATGATGGCAATGGTATTGGTCACAGCCACCTAGAAAGCAAAGCAAGTCAGCCAGCACTTTCTAGGACCACCAGAACTGAACAGAAGACGATGAAACAGCTAGAACTGCAGTATCTAGTGAACAGATGCTCACCCACCACAGAGATCACACAAAGAGTTAAGAAGTGAAACAGCCAAACCCACAGCTCCCAGATGTAATAAATCTTTACAGAAGATCAAAGCTCAAAATCAATGTTTTCAGCAGTTGCTGAAGGTTATGAGTATCATGCAGTATTTTGATATTTTTTTTTTTATTTAAATAAGCACCCCAGGAGAGGAGTACAAATATCAAATGTCTCTTGCGAAGATAGGTCATACCATTCCAATTCAGCAATATTTAACTCAACTGCTGCACAACTCCTTTTACTAACCCCACCACTACCACCTTTTCCCACACCTCTGGCTTTCTCTGTGAAACAGCAGTTTGCTCTGGAAATTTTTATCCTGCAATGGTGTTCTGGCAAACCTGGTGAGGAATTCAGATGTGCTGTGAGACAGAGCCTGGCTTGGAACCATTAAAGAAAGCTAATGTAAAGCCCACTGCCATGGCATTAAAAACACTGCACAAGCTATTATTTTATCATATGCAATTAAAAGTAGTTGATGGGGCCTTGTGATGAAACATGACCAGGAATACATGCAAGAACTTTGTATTTTTGCCTTTTTCCAAAACGTGATTATGCATTTGACCGCTGAGATGGGATGAGACAGTTTCTGCACCCTGGCCTCCAAAAAAGGTGCAGGCATCACAGCACTGACAACAAAACTGACTGAATGGATCTGGCAGCTCAAGTGACAGGCTGTCCCATCTGGTTTTCTCTGTTGCACATCCCTTGCTCAACAGTTCTGTGGAGAAAAAATGAACCTGGCCAAACCACCAGTGGGACAGACTGAATCAAAGACTGCCAGGCAGAGCACACTCCAGGATCCTACAAGCAATCACTGGGAATAACGACATGTCATGCTCTGCACTATAATTAAGTTGGAAGAATAACCTGTGGAAAAATGCAAGGTCTCTTCTGTTATCATCATCTAAAAGAGACGGAATTCACAAAGTAACGGGGTATTGGAAAGGGACCTTGGCTGATCTGGTGGGGTGAGAAGTGGCTGATGCACACCAAGCAGCTACATAGGTCACTGTCTGTATGTCACTGCACAAAGCACTGCAATGGAGAGGTGAGAGACATTAGCTCTGGAAAAAAAAATTTGATTCCACAGTGTTCTGTATAGACAACCCAATAATTTCACTGTGGAGATATTTTGTGTATATATACAACTATAAAAAAACAAATCCCCAAATTCGACTGTGAGACACTGTATGGCAAAGGACCAAGACCAAAACAGATCAGGGAGAAAGAAATGAGGCTAGTGCTGTAACCCTGTCAAGAGATTCAAAATAGCACAGTAAGAAATCCATAGGAGAGCAAATCCCTTTCATCCCGTACAGTTATCCCTTGTTACATAGCTGGTTTGGGCTATCTCCTTTCAAGCTGTAAAGGCCTAGATAATTCTTTGCAGAAATTAGAAGTCTGCCTGGATATAACATCATAATTAATAATTCTGAGTTATCTAAAATGCAAATCAGGCTGCCAGATATATTCCATTAACGATCCTTTTTGAGTTAGAACAGCGCTTTCAGAAAAATCATTTTCTCACATATGTAGGTCAGTGACTGTATTCCACTGATCAGATAACTGGAATATCTTAACCTACTTAAAGGAGTTTAAATTTAAACTTATTTCCAAAATCATCCATTGCAAAATGGTATGTGTGTGTATATTTATCAATCTATGTATGTGTGACATCTATGTCTGTTATATACATATGCTTTACATCTGTATATATAATATATCTATACATATACGTTCCTGACTCTGATTTAGAATGACTGAAAAAAATTATCCCAAATACTATAATAAAGTCATAGATTCATTAAGATTGGAAAAGACCAAGTCCAGCCATCAATCCAACACTACCATGACCACCAAACCACGTCCCAAAGTGCCACACCTACACATATTTTTTACACCTCCAGGTATGGTGCCTCCATCACCTCCTTTGGCAGCCTGTTCCAATGCCTCACCACTCTTTCAGTCTATAAAACATACAACATATAAAGCATCGATGCCATAGGCCTTTTATTACTTCTAATTACAGCTCAATCTAAATTTTCATGCTGCCCTGATGTATCGCCTACTGTCATTTCATACAGCGAGAGTTTTACAGCTTTGCAAGTGAGCAAGAGATGCTAACACTCTGATGTAATTCCATATAAAATACTCCTTGTCATGCTTTATTTGTTTTTCTAATTAAGTGCTTAGCTAACCCACACAGCAATATGGACACATGTAACTCTGTGAGTGTACATCATGCTTCTCCACTCCTGCAAATGACTCCCACCTTCCTGGAAACACACATGCAAACCTCCCACCTCCCAAGTGCAGATGGTATTAATTATCAGAAAGGATCTAAATGTTTACAGCAGGGATTTAACATTGTCATCAACATGCTTCTTTATTAAGTATTAATAAAAAAGGTGGAACAAGGGCAATGTTTGCTGAACTAGAAGCAGAGGTAAGGTGAATTTACAAGTTCCATCAATTCTGCTTCAAACAGTTACTAAAGGATATACCTATTGCCAAGTGATTTACAATGTACTATTTAATAAAAGTCCAATTTTTATACAGCAACTATCCAACCAGTCACCCTTCTGACACTGGTAACCACAGGACTTCCAGTCAGGGTGAAAAGAGCAACACTGCAGCATCATCTGCAGTGGACTCCCCAGTTTGGATTTGTTTTGCTTAGGCGTTGGTCCATCCAAAGGCTTATGAATTTGAACAGAATACAACCTCTAGTGCAAACAAAGTGAAGTTTATAGCACATCTAAAGTACAAACTGGTTAGGTAGCCCTTGAAGCTAAACCATGGTCAGTGCAAAGACAGTGTCTACCCCACCACGACCTCAATCGGAGGGGCAGCAACAACTGTGCTGAGCAGCCTGGCACCATGATGAGTCTGATGGTCACACTCTGCCCTGCTCACCCTGCTGGTACCAGCACTAGTGTGGACAGTCTGCAAGGGGAATGCCAGTTCATTTTAATTACTGCACTAAATGGCCAGCATATGGTAACTGTGTAATGATTATGGACAAGATTATCACTAAACCAGTAATTTCTTAGATTAGATACGCAGAACTATAACTGCATCTAATTTTTATTACCCTTGTAGGTCACAGTTCATGGTTTCCCACACCCTGACATAATTCAAGTGTCTGAATTAACTTCATTGAGATATTATCTACCCTGAAGCGAGAGAAAAGGGGAACAGAGAGGAAAAAAAAAATAGGGAGTGGGAAACAATTTCTAAAACCTGCTACCAACAGCATGGGCACGTTCCACTGAAAACATTACTGAATGTGCCACAGGCACTAGGCACAGCAAAGCAAGTATAAAATTCTAAGTAGGCAACAGGCTACAAAATAAGACTTTCTTTGATAATTAAATGTACCATATTCTTGATCACAATCTCCATGAAGGCAACTATGATATGAAAGTCTAGATATCCAGACACATAGTCCAGAGAGTAGCTACGTTATACACACAGAAGGGGGATCTCTCTGTGCTTTTTTTGCAGATGAACAACTCACTCAGCTGTTGTACACAGAGCAAATAGCTGAGGTGAGGCTCACTTCATCCCAGAAAAACAGCAGAGCACTGCTGTCCTCTTCTAATTCAGCTCTTTTCTGGGATGTTTCTCTTATATCGTTCTCTGAGCTCAGCCTTCCCTCTCTCTGCTATAATCCTTTTACACTCTATTTGGTCTCACTTTCTGCTGTATAAATCTCTGTATTATGAGAGGCAGCAGTGACCATCCCTCAAGCCATGAGAAGAAGCTCGTTTTCCTGGAACAGATCAGTGCTGGAGCCATACACATGCAGCAAACCCTTCAGCAAGATTAGACTTGCTCTGCTGGAGTGCTCACTACCAAGCACATACCTTCAGAGGAAGGTAATGGACACACTGACTGGCAATAAAGGCAAAAAGAATTATTTTCAGAAGACACAAGAAGCTTTTAAGTAGATGAGACAGTTCCATCCCTTCCCTGAAATCAGCCTCTTTCTAAATGCATGCACATATACCATAAGGCAACATGGATGCATTAATGACATAATTGCTACAATAATTTGTTATCTTACTTCAGTGCCTTAATACTTAGTTTACTATCAAGCATAATAATAATACATCTATTGTGGCAGGGACCATCTTTCTGTTTTGCCCTAACATACCACCCACTTCAACAAAATCCTGATGCATGTCTTTGCTGGGGGATATTTTAAAATTTATTTTATTAAATTTAGTTATCTGGGAAAAAGTGCTAAAGAGGTACTGGAGAAATGAGAGTGGAAGATTTTTGTGGGTTGATTTGCCTGTCTGCTAAAGCTCTGCCTGTCCCTCCTTTCCCCTCTTATTTCTCTGCCTGGCATTCATTTTCATAGGGGTTACTAATATGAGGGGTGCTGCTATATATTCTGACAGTGAAGTGGGAGGCGATTAAGGAACAGCCACTGTTTTGAGATAGTCTACATGTCACGTTGACTTTCCTGTATGACAGCTTAAGAAACCTTCCCCTTTCAGGATTACACAGACCATAATACTGCTTTTAAGCCAAAGAAAATTCTGAGAATATTTTTTATTCTTTTTCTAAAGAGAAAGCATCTTCATACCAGCCTAACTCATCCAAACTTCCAGTTCCTACAGATTTGCCAGATTTCTTAGCATGAAAACTCAGCATGTGCTCCTCGTATGTTCTGTCTTCAGTGATTGCTAATGCTCTGGAAATCCGTGGCCCTGATGCTGTATTGCTTGTGCTCATCAGTGTGATTAAGAAGAAAAGCCTAAGCTGTGCAGTTGCAACCACATGATAGCCCAGCCAGCATCCCTCCTGATAGCACAGATAGCACTTTAGCTGTGTGATTCTGCCCGATCACATCTCTCTCCTCGGTGTATCATCTCATCATAGCACAGCATATTATTATTGTTACTGAGCACGTGGCCACAAGAAAAGTCTTAAAATGACTGTTTTAAAACATTTTCAGAGTACTAATTCAGCGATAGTAAATGTACTCAGAGGTTATTTGATAAACAGTTATAATCAAACCCAGAATTAACAAAGCAAAAAAAAAATCAAGGGATAGATTTTCAGTTCATATAAGCTAAAGCCACTGAAGCCATAGTGGTAAGTATAATCTGGATCAGGGAGTAAAGTTCAGTTCTTAATTCTAGAATGTATAAATAAACATCTCTCTCCTGCTTGGATAGTCTCTCATAATTAATGAAGCCCCTATCACTATGTTTTTCACTGCCAGTGCCTGAGCAAACTCACAATTACACTGGTACCATTTGAGTATGCACTTTTGATTGCCTGTTTGGTACTGTGGTTCCTAACTTGACCTTTGAAATATAACATCTTACTACAGTCTAATAATTAACAAAGGCCAATCACAAACTGCCTAGTTGTGCAGTGCTCAGCCATTGTTCACATGTACATTTAGGGAACCACCAGCTTGTGGTGCTCATGGAGACGCCCATGCGGCCCACTGTGACTCAAATGGCCATGCAGCAGGAACTCAGCCCTGTGAAGCTGCCACAAATTTCCTACAAAAAACGAGAATTCAGGCTTATAAAGTTCTTTTAGCACCATTCCATCCAGCCTCAAGTATTAATGCCTAGAGTTAGAGATTTAATTCCACTGAGATCAAGAAGTGTTGCATGACTACGTAACTTCAGGTGTTTTGGCCCAGATTGAATCCAGCAGCTGACATTTTCAGTATGCAATCCTGAAAGGTGTTCACACAAGTACTGCTGGCAGAGCTACAGCATTACTGTAGCACAGCTTCTGCAGCACAAGACATCCAGCCGAAGGTCTTCTGTCATGGAACAGGGACAATTGGACATCCTTCTGCAGAGGAAAGGCATTTAAAGGCATTTCTCAGAGCATATTTACCTTTGCTTCCCTCTGCTCAGTACATAACCAAGGTAATAGGAACACACTGAACCATTTCTATCTCCATTCATTTGTACATCACAGCTTGTATGGATCTCTCCTGATGTGGAGCCTGGCAAATGGCAAGTGATTCCTAAGTTAACATTCAGCAAAACAAACCCTACCAGTAAACAAAAAAACCCCAAAAAAAAACCAAAAAAAAAACCAAAAAAAAAAAAAGTGATTTCCTGCCTATTCTTAGCACTTGCTTCCATGTGAACCACAGCTTCCATCAGCATCCAAGGTTCTCAGGATGACTCCTAGCAAAGGTCTGGGTGTGGAGAGATGACTACGAAGCAGCTGAAAGCAGTCAACCATGGGTTGACTTGGATACAAACTCAAACATGTATTTAGGTGCCTAATTGTCTCTAAAATCAGCCTCTGAGACATAAATACTTGTGAGGACCTGTGCCTTACAGTTCAAGTCTGAGTAGTTAGAAAATGTAGTATTCAATGAAGTCACCGCTATGTCTTAAACTGTTTCTAAAGGGATTTATTTTGCTTTCATAACAGTGAGTAGAGGATACTTTTACAAATTTATCCTTAAATGTCTTTACATTTTCTGACCAGTTTGGTGATGAGACCTGAGTAGGTCACTGCTTCTCTGTGCTTAAAAAAAAAGAAAAAAAAAAAGAATTTGTTTCAAGCCTCAGAAGTTAAAATGCTTTAATCCATGAAAGACTACAAGCAGCCAGAAAACCAAATCTTGAAATCTGTACTTTACTTTTCCTTAGGCTTTTCTAGTCAAAATCCCCAGTGAAGTCAGATACAGAACAAATTCCTCCAGAAGGTCACAAGCTTTAGCCCTGTACAGTTCTCTACAGATTTTCCAGTGTTCTAGTCTTGTGTTAACCATCATTTGAGCAGTCTGCACGAACAAAGAGAAGTCAGCATTTGTACCTGAGGGAAGAAAATAAATGAAGAAAAAAGTAGTGTGTATTTTATTTCTCCTATCACCTATGAAAGAGATAAAAAGAAAGCTATAAATATGAAAAGAAAGAGAGAATCAAAGTTAAGAGGGAATGAAAGAAAGGTGAATAGGGAAAAAGAGAAAGTGAGTGAGTGAGAAAGAAAAAGAATGAAAGAAAAAAGAAAAAAGTGTGAAGGGAAAAAAAGAAAGGAAAATATGAAAAAGAAAAAACAAAAGAACAAAATAAATGGTTGGGCAGACAAGCAGATAAAAAAATAGGAAATAGTGGAATTTCTAAACCTGTATGATCTAACTTCACTGGAGACAGATGTCTTAACAAATAAGCATAAGTTCTCATCTCACTTAAAATTAGTAAAAAATCAAGTAACTCTTTAAAATGTACTAAATTGAGTATACATAATTAAAACAAGCTTCTAATCTAGGTCATTGTTTTGTATAGCACTTGGATATGCATCAATGCATTTGTTGCAGAAATCAGGAAGAGTTATGCAAATATAGCTGAGGACAAGATATGCTTCATTTTCCAAAATTACTGTGCCTAAACCACCTCTTTAGCCGCACAAGAAAACTAAATAATGTTACTACAGTCTTTACCATGTTCTCTAAATCTCACCGGGACTAATCATCCTGCAAATACATTATCCAAAGCACAATTAGAAAGGCACTCAAATATTTTTTTTTTGTTTTTGTTTTGGACTTGACTTTTAATCTACTGACAAGACATTCAAGTCCAGCCAAGTCGATTAATTAGTTGTTCATATACTACCTTGATTACACCACATAAGAAGCATACATAGTGTGTGTTGTATGTATGGTGTGCGCATACATACTGCATTAATACTTAAACAAGACATGCAAAAGCCAAGTGTGTAGTGCTGTGATCACATTGAGTAGTCTATCACAAAAAAAAAAAAAAGGCAGAGTAACAACAAAGAATTTGATTCAAAGCCCAAAGGCTGAAAATGGTGCTGATCAGTGTCCAAGAAGTAGTGACGTTAGTCAAGTCGTATAGGAGTGCATACAGAGTTTCTGAAACAAGCTCATTAACACAATCACTTTCTTCACATGAAAGTACATACTGAAGTCAATAGCAAGGCATACATTTTCTCATACCCAGCCAAGAAACGCACCCTTTCCACAACTGAACAGAAGTAAAAGCCTCGCCTGAGATTTAACAGTGATCTTCCACAGAATGGCAAAGCAGAGCACACTTAGAGGAGGCTGCATGGCAGCACCTGCTTGGGTGGAGGAGGAAGGATACTGCTGCAGCACAGGAGGAAATCTGCCAGCTTTCTTCCATCACTCTAGTCATATTTACACCCCAAACCTCACTTGCAAGTGCAGTTGTACGATGTTTGTCCATGCCTTACTTTCAAATAGTCCTGACCTGAATTAAGACAGTAGAGGTATTTCTTCAGAAGGAGAATACGATTTTAAAATGAAGATGTTTAAATGTAAAATTATCTACCAGCAGACAGAAAAATGCTTCTGCTTGAGAGCACAGTGTTTATGAAACAGCAGGCCCTTTAGTTGCTCTGGAAACTATATTTGTAAAGGGACACAATTTATATTGTCCCATAGGCTTTTAACATTTGCATCAAAGCTTCAGAAGATGAGAGCTGTCAGTGAGTATTTATTCAGAAAAAAAGTGCAAACTTCACTTTAGTGGTTGAATGGTGTATTTTTCTTTCCCCAGCTGACAATAAATGATCTTTCAAGAAGTAAATAAAAAAAAAAAAAAAAAACATGAAGTTGTAGTTTCGTGATGTGTTTACAGAAAATCAGGAGGAACACACTTAGGATATTACACTTACTGCTCAGGGTTACATAAAGAATTTCTAATGAAACAGAAGGCAAAAAAAGAAGGATCACCAACAGTTTTGGAGTGCTGTCAGCATTTTCTGTTTACCACTGTTCAGTAACAACCCTGACCTTGCATCCAGAAACCTCCATCAGATTAGGACATACTCTGTAATGTAAAGGAGATATCCTTAGAAAAAGAGGAAAATGCAGAAAGTTAAATTTAAGCAGGTAGAAAAACTTGAGTTTAGTTCA
The DNA here is from genome assembly GCF_000691845.1 of Merops nubicus. Lineage (NCBI taxonomy): Eukaryota > Metazoa > Chordata > Aves > Coraciiformes > Meropidae > Merops > Merops nubicus. The sequence goes on from NW_008615387.1 coordinate 15,248, forward strand.
AATACTTAACTGACAAAATGCTCTTAATTTTAGGCACATGGAGAGCTTTATTTTTTCCCAAGAACTCAGAAAGAAACCCAACTCTCCAGCTGCTACCAGAGGTTCACAAATTTAAGTTCTACAAAAAATCATGTAGAAGAGTCAACACACTTCCTCCCATTTTCTGAACTTAGATATCAAAAAAACAATCTGTGGAGGAGTCTTGATGCTCATACTCAAGCAAATCCACCACTGAACTTACTGGGTGAATTCCTTTTTCCAGGACAAAGCAGAACATTCAGATACCCTTCGATTTTTCTCAGGTTTGCATCAATTTCTGTCTTGAAAAGTGTATGGAAGAGAAGCTGCACCAGGATTAAGTAATTAAAATAATCCAGAAAAGATATTAAAAAAAAGAGAATTTCCCCTCTTCATAGACCTGCTTAGAGACGAGTTGAGGGAAAATCTCTGATAGATCTGTGCAAGAAAACTAACAAGGAAGAGAGACAGACAGAATGAGATATTAAGAGTCCTCTGACTCATTTCCTTTGGGAGGGAAAAACTGAATGAGGAAAGAGAAAAAATAGAAAACAGGCAGGATACTTCCTTCAATAACTTTCAAAATAAATCTGTTCTATCTTTGTGTAGGCAATTGCATACTTTAAACAAGCATTTGAATTATTCAAATGTATTATTCAAAAAGCAAAAAAAACAAGCACAATGAAAGTTTAAGAAATGAAGTCAGAGATTAGGACGGAAATGGTAATTTTTCACAATACTTTATAAAAAGAAGGCACATTCCTCATGTCATAAACTTTTTATCTATTCTTTGATCATTTTGATTTATTCTGCTAAAGTATGCTTCAACCATGCACTGTCAAATATACAGCTATGGGTAAAAGTCCATAGTGTGCGTGGCATAATTCTTAACTCACAATACTTGTGAAGCTACTCCTAGGAATTACCACCACGTAGCAATGGATTACAGGACAGCTTGCCTCTTCCCTTCCCTTTTACTAACCAATGACTCCCTCAAGTTTCCTCCCAACCTGGCCAGGTACACACATCTTACATCTATTTCTTTTATACCATAGAGCAAAAAGAAGCCAAAATCCTCTGCAGTTAAACTAGTGTAATGCCTCCAAAAAGCCAGCTATTATTTCTTTAGAAATGCCAAACAAACAGAAAAAAATCAGCATTTAAGGAACATGTTTGGCTTTCAGATTTCACATTGCTTAGTGTTTGTTTCTTACCATTATCAGAATTAAAATAGAATATGCTCTGGCACAACTCCATCTTTATCTCAATATTATATCTAGGATACAGAGTTAGAATGAATAGGTATTAAAATGCACAAATTATGGCTGGTTTCTTCTAAAACATGAAGGAAAACTATTCAAAAAAGTATTTGCAGCTTCACTTTGCCCAAAAGAGAAAAAAATGAAGTGAAACAATTCCAACTGTTATTGCCAAATATATAGATGAATAGCTATTCTTGGTTGTGTACATTCATGTCATTGCTTTGGGTAAGCAAAATCAACCTTTCATCTCCATCTTACGCAGTTAATAACAAAGTTACTGAGGCAAATACATTGAAAAAAGTTTAAGTGGCTCATAAACATGCTCCATTTAACTGTAACATGAAACTCCTCACTCTTTTATGAACATCCTGCCCCAAGTCATGCAGACCAGAGGAAAAGGTTCATCTCAGAGTAATTGAAAAGAAGAAAACATGACAGTATGGCTTAGCCCAGAGTAAGTGGAAATATTTTAAACCATTCCTTGGGGCTTTATGATGCTTAAGATGAAGTTTACTTTATGAAATTCTTGTCCCAGACAACTGCAGCTGGAGATGGGAAACTCACGGTCTATTCTGATTGACCTCCAGGTTCTGGAAAATCATCTTGCTTCTCTGTCTCTAGTCTTTCTTCTGTTCTTTGTGATGTCTAGCAGAGGACAATGGATTGCCTGTTATCTGTGCAGTTGTACAGCAAAAGGCAAGTTGAGAAGCTGATCAAAGTTAACACCTGCAGGCTTTGCCATAACATCAGTGGTAAATAATAATTAGACAAGATGGATGTCAGGATAGAATTTGATATGTAAGGTTCACGAACAATGCCTTATTTGCTTTGTGTTACTGTTTTCTCAGCTGTAACAAGAAAACAGTAATTGAAAAAGAAGCATCTTAAGCAAGGAGTGCTTCCTCCAGACACTGCTGCAAAGTGAGATTGGTTTCAGGATGTAATACCAGTGCTAATTTCTAGCACCAAGTCATTCGTTTTCAGCAAGCGCTCTTAAATGTTTTCCATGAAGATGCAAGCTATCTTTAGCTGTATACATGCAACAACAATAATATTCAAGCTGTCTTTCTGAAAGACACTGGAGGACAAATTTATCTACATTGTGAATCTTCTCTTGCTCTTGACTGTGACTGGATGCAGCAGTGTTGAAAGGCGCAGATTATTACAGGCTATCACCTTTGCTATCAAAATCCAGTTTTTTTTTTCTGAGTGCCCGCTTTGTAACTCAGGTATTCAGAACCAAATACAGCCAAAGTAACAGTATAAAGTAGAAACTGTCTATTTGGTATGCAGAGAAGTTAGTTTCTGTGGATGGTGAAAGAAATAACATATTCACATAACTTTTCCATGCTAACATGCAAAGCCCATTGATTTCCTGTATTAAAATCACATATATCATCTTCTGTACTTGGCAACAGACACATCATTACCTGCTCCAGAACTAATGGGTTCTGTGATGCACTCATTGAGTCCCTCATACTGCTTATAAATATAAAATTTCTTTACGGACACTGAGGCAATTTTTAAAGTTTTGGGGCATTTAAAGATGGCAACTTGTAGGAATTAAAAATCTTTAAACACATTTTATTTGCTTCTAGCCATTTTTAAAAGTCACTCCCTTATTTTGGCACCATTTAGCAAATGAGTCCCTCTGTATAAATGACTTAAGTGGGGATCCTTGAATTACTTTTAAAAGGTTTTCGAAACAGAAGAAAAAGTTATTGTTGGGTGAAGACAAGGCAGCTGCTGTGGCAATACAGAGACATAAACTGACAAAACAGTAAAAAAAAACCCAAAAGCATTTCTACCCTCTTTTTTACACTGATTGCTCATTCCTATTCCCAGCTTCTTCATGTCAGCACAGAAGCCCATGCACATGTGAACAGGACTAGCAAAACCATTCATCCAGGAGCCCATCCTACCAGACTGCTACTAACATGCAGTAGCTTCCCAGGCCATTCAGTGCAGGGCTTCAGCTATGCTTGGGTGGTGAAAATGTGTGAACAGGGGTGCATATCCACAGCCATGGGACCACTTTTTTTCAGTGGTAATGATGACTTGTAATATGGCCTGAGGGTAAAACTAGGCCATTAGTAGCTGCTTTAGGAAACCTAAAACCAAATAGCTGGCCTTTTAATTGTTTGCCTAACCCTAATTACTCACATATGAGACTTCCTTCCTCCTAGACTGGATATCTTATGCTCCTGGAGTCAGAACAAAGTCCAGGCACTGCCTTTCAACACTAGAGAGTTCTAATTCCTGTTCATGGGCATTACTTGAGCATCACACATGTCATCACACCTGCTAATGGTTCCCAGGTTTACTATTCAAGACACAAACAGTAGACGTGATCAAATCACCATTTATCACCAGGCTTTCTTACCTCTCCTGTTATCTGACCTGTATGTTAGCACTTCTATGCCACTTTATGATCCACACAGCGGTGAGATTACAGGAGAGGACACTGTATTGCCAAAATGAACCTGGCTGTGTGACAGAGTTTGTAAGATCATGTGACTAAGGTTGACTGACAAGAATCCCAAAAGCATGCCTCAAGTGGGACAGTATGGAGTGCTACCCACCCTTACCAAAAGCAGAGGCACAACTGCCCTAGGATGGAAGGAGTGGCCAGAAGTGCAGCAAGTGAATGCACCTCACCATGGTGTCACCAAGGCTCTCCTCTTCTGAATACAAAGACTTGTATTCCAGTTTCCTTGAGTCAGAGGAGAAAATGTATTAGCTGGAGTTCCTGTTCTGTCTGAAGATGTTATACAGCTGGCACAAACATGAGTTGGGGTTTATACATGGAGCATCCTATACTGGAACATTGTGCTTCAGACCCCAAGGGTATCATCAAGAGGCTGGTGCAAAGAGCAATTTGCTCCTTGGCATTGTTTGACTTGCACCAACTGTCTTCTGAGTCCACCAGTTTAATAAGGACTAAATTAATCTTTAAAATGGAAGGTGGAACCAAGCCTCTGGTGTTAATTGTTAAAAGGAAGTCTAGCATCTGTTTACCTCTCACTAATTTTGACTTTAAAAAAAAAAAAAAATCCCTCCATTCTTCACAACTCTCTGGGAATCATGTGCCAGACTAGAAATTCACCCCTGAAGAGAGGCCAGGAGTGGACTAAGACATGAAGCATTGCACCTACTGGACAATGACTGAGAAAGCTAACTGGATTCCCTTTTTCCTGTGGTACTCCTTTGTCACATGAAGCTCCCAGAAGGAACTTAACCCAGAAACTGCTCTCTCTAGACTGATAATACCAATCAACATCTACCGCTGTTGATTATATTGCATCTGGTATATTGTATTATGTCTAGGCCACTAGCAGATATTTGGCACCTAGACTGCTTGCAAGATGCTTTGCCACACAGGAGGTAGTTTAACCAACTCTGAAAAAAAATTTTTGACATTTCCAGATGCTAGAGAAAGAAATTTTTCTCCTGAGGATGAGTAACCTGACCCCTAATGTGTTTTGCTTCTTCAAGAAATGCCTGCTGCATGGCAGCTTTTGAACAACTGTACCTGGTAGTTTCCAGATGACTTAAGGGTTCCTTAAAGGAAAAAAACCCACACTCCCCAAATACTTTGCAGTATGCCACAGAATGAGCTCATGCTGTAGCAAATGCCTACCCACATGTTGCACCACTGTCATTTGATGACAAGACAAAGCCTGATTTAGGGTCAATGTGACTTTTGCCACAGTAAGAATCATGTTATTTAACCAATATGACAGAAGTCCAACACAGCTCTGGAATACCCTGAAAGGATGTTTGCCTCACATTCTGTTGTTACACATGTTAACACCAGGAAGATGCAGAAGCCCTTGTGAGCTTTTATTAGAATTACATGTAAGACATACAAAATACCTCATAAGCATTTGTAGCAAAGCAACATTCATGTTTGCCCACAGACTAAGAAAACAATGTTAATTTTGCTGGGATTGCTGAGTTACCAACAGTGATGCTGTACAGAACTCTCACACTTGCATCTCAGAAACTAGACTATCGGCATCAGTCTTTCTTACATATTTTGGTAGGTTATCAAAATATCATTAGATAGTAGAGAAACAAACTTCAGAAAACTACATTTGAACAGTAACTCTAAAGAAGACCTTTTCCTCATACAGCTCCATTCTTGAACCCTTAAGTTTCAATAAAGAAAACTGTATATAAATATATATCTCTATATTTTTTCCAAGGTTTGTGCCATTGAATAAAACCATTTACATTTAGGACTGTGAACAGTAAGATTACTGACTTACCATTATATATCAGCTTTAGGAACTTTTTTTTTTTTAATTTTAACTTCAGGAAAAAGTTTTCAACTCTCTTGTACAAAGTAGTTGTAAGTCTTTGACTCTTCAGTCTCTTTTTTTTATGAGTGGAATGGCAGCAACTATCATACACATGAGAAAAGAAGCCAAGATAACACCTGATATCTCTCCGTGAAAAGAATTTCCTTGGTGATGTTAGACAACAGATTATATGTGTGTCAAATCCTTACTTATTACAGAGGACCAGCAACTCTAAACTTTAAAAGACAAATTCAGGGGCATGTAAGACATTTTGTAGAAACACAATTCTAGACAATACCTTGCTAAGGTATTACATCTTTTGCCCAAGAGAAAGAAAAATCATTATGATCAGTAGCCAAGATCAGTTCTTCAGTATAAGATTGTGCTGAAGAAATGAGGCTTTTGCAAACAGCACCTTAGAGATTTGGGACTAAGGTTCATGAGTGTACACTCACTAACAAGACAGATGAAGTCCTAGAACTAAATGTTGCGCATCTTTAGGGAAATTAGGAAAGGTCAACCTCCCTCCTTCAGTCATTCCCATCCCAGGAGAATGTTCCCTCTTTTGTATCTGGTTGATGCTCTGTTTTAGGGGAGGCTCAGCAGAGGTCACTGCACCAAGAACTACAGTAGTCAGCATAAAACTGACAGGGTCTGGTTCCAGAAAAGCAGCAGCACAGAAAGGAAAAAAAATAAGCAAGCAAAACATTTTTTAAAACTGTTAGGTCCTGTGATGATAAAATAGCAATGCTACAAAAATATCAGTTCGGGATAGAGAATAAATCACAGCTTTGCAAGTGGTCATTGTCAATATAAGTACTTCTGTTCATCCTAACTGTGAAATACCAACTCTAAATATCAACTGTGAAAATTTTCAGCATATTCTCCTAAGACCCAAGAGTAAGAAAGGTTCATTTTTCATGTCCCTTGCCCATAGGCAAGCTAAGAAAATCCTATAGGTTACCCTATACGTTGCCTATCAAATGTATTAACTACACATAAGACTTGCACTAAACAGTCAACAGGTATTCAGGAACTCATTCATCATTCCCTTAATGTTTATGCCAGACATCAAATAAGGCTTAGGAATAATGCTGTTGTGATAAAAAAAGCCATGTGAAACAGTTTTATCAAACATCCTCTTCTAGATTTCAAATTTAGCAATAGCAATGGAACTAACAGCCCAGCTTTCCTCTTAGATGTCACCATCCTTTTCAGTGATGGATATTCCAGAAGCTGTTATAAGAAGAGCATAGGCTATAAGTTACAAAAGTACATTACCCTCCTATGAAAGTCATTTCAGCCATTGTGTTAATAGTAACTGATATTGTGAAGTACAGTTTAGAATAGGAATACCCTCTTCAGGCTGTGGTTTTTTCAGGCTGTGGTTTTTCCAAAGGGAAAAATCAGACTGATCTTTCTATCAGTGTAAGCAAGAAGAAATGGACTGTTGATAAAGCAGTTTATTTTGACTAACAAATGAGGCAAATTAACTTGGCTGCTATCTCCTCAATCTATAGATGCCTGAGACAGAGAGGGGGCTGCATGGAGAACGCCAAATAAGCTAGTGTAAGCTTTCCACCTGAGGGAACTCAAGCAGCTGTCACTCATCACTGTTATTCATATAACTGGGGGTGGGAAGAGGAAACTTGCATAGTGACCATGGAGATAACAGGTTGTTTCTCTGTTTTGAAAAGCATCGTTATTCTTTATATTTCAAAGCATAGATGGATGACAGATAGAGCACTCATCACAGCTAATCCAATAATGGACTTAAAAACTAGGCTTCTTCAACACCCACAGCCCTCCTACAGATGATCTGCATTAAACCAGCATGGATCAGCAGAGACATTAGCACAACAGTTGCAGAGTCCAGTACCAGGAATCACAGAGGACATCTGTGAGGGGTCATCCTCAATTTCCAGAGCACAGCACCTAAGATCTCTGACCCATAATCTCAGCTGAGGAGTAACATCCAAACCTGTGACAGTCATAACAGCAGTGAGCAGGAGTCTGCAGAATGGACTCTGGAGACAACCTGCAACAGTGGGAATTTTGATCCTGATACAGCTTCGCTCTCTTATGGGCCTATTTGCCCATAAAGAGAGATTCGTTTACAGTGTGATTACTACTCTTGTGTCACGAGGTAAACAAATAGATTTTGACTTCCTACACAGCTCACATTAAATGGTGTGCCCTTTTAATTAAATCATTCTGGATTGAAATTATTACAGGGAAAAAGAATTTTTGGCACATCACGTAAATCACCCTAGAGCTCTGTGAGGTGGTTTTTGGTATTTAAAGGTAAAATGAGGCTCAGGGCTATATCCTTCCCCTTTGGATGAACATTGATCAACTGACCTCAAAGCTTCATTTTGCCACATTGTATTTTATACAGATTAACACAAACTGTGCAGGAAGAAAGGCATTCTTTAATTCCAAGGCATAGGCCTAATCTCAACTTCATAGGAACAAATTTCATAAGATCTCCTTAAGCACAAAATTAATTTTCAGGCTGTTGGTACTTTAAATTAAAGATATATTTTACGTAAATTTACTTTACAATTGTTTATCAGTGTTATTTCATTTCCTAATTTTGTGTGGGGATATAATTACTTTCATCTTCTAAGAAAGAATCATAAGCAGATTTATGAAAATTGACAAATATTTTTTACTACTGTATTGTATGAATAATCAACCTATGCAACAAGGAAAACTGTCAGGCTGGCTAGAAGCACATTTTAATTTTATGTGCTAACCACTGAAAAGAACAGTTAATTAAGTTTACTTAAAGTTGGACAGAAGGATGCACAACCATTTGTTAATGAATCCCATAATGAACACCTTGCTCCAGAATGAATGCCTGAAATGTGGTGTTGCAGTGGAATATTGATCCATAACATTTTTCATATTAGCCACACTTAGATAATTTCTGTAGTTCCTGAATCACAAATAAAAAAAAACCCAACTATATTTCTTATAGCTTTATTGCACTTTATTGCCTGCCTTAGAGCCACACCAGATCCACATTTTTGGGATTTTTCGCTTTTTCACATCCTGCTGGAGAAAATAGTTTTTCTGTGTATATAACGTGTTTGGTGAAGTTATCTCGCTAATGAGTCATCTCATGTGGAAGGTTCACACAGAATAAATATTCCTGTATTACATTTATTGTACATTTATATGAATTAAGATTTATACATATATATTAAGATATATATAACCTGCACTGAAGGGGAGTGCTTTGCCCAGATTACACTTCAGTACATGAGAGATGATGCTATGGTCTTTGGTTATTCCAAGCACAGAACAAACAGGTGGACAGAGTAGTAACTATGTTGTTTGCCCAAATTCCTCCAGGTGTTTATCTTAAAAATTTGAAGCAGAGCCAGTTTCTTCTGCTAAAAGTTTCAAAGGGGAAGAAAGTAAGAAAGGAAATCACATACTTCACAAATTTTAAAACAAAATGTATGGGTTACATTATACTCTTTGATGGTCTCTCAGACCTACTCATCATAGCAAGCCAAAGAGTTCAGCCCCAAAGCTTGAACCAGCCTCTTCTGCTTGCACTGTTTCCTTCCTCTTAGTGACAGCAAGGGTCTTGCAGGAGTTAATATCTGCCTAACTTCTTCCTATCAGTCATGTTCAAGAGCTGTAAAACATGAACACTCCACAAACATCAGTCCTAGATAGAGTTTTTTATAACATATTACAAATTAATCAGAACATGAAACCTGCATGAAACCATGCCATCCCTTTGCCACACTAATAAAGGACTTTCTAACAATTATTCTGTACTGCCACGACCAAGAGCTTAGAAGCAACAAGGCATGATGCTGTTCTGGCTCATCTCCCTCTTTCCACACATGCCATCTGCATTTAGTTATGTTCTGTACTACTTTAATCCTGTAGGGAAGACAAGAGTATACAACCTTTTGAATCTAAGCAAGTACAAGACAAGAACTAATCATCACAGACAGAAAACATTATTTTATGCTAGCTGATGTTTTCTGAAGTGGCAACAGCAGAATTCAGCGTGTAAGAATGCAACGCATCTCAGCTGACAGAATGAGACAAGAAAAAGGTAGAAAAACACTTGTCATACAGACATTCAGGGCTGTGTTTAAAGTAGATGAGAAGAAATGGAAACCTGATTTAGGTAGCTGGTGTATTAGACTGGATCTGTCCAGCAAGTTACTGCACTATAATAACAACCATAGAAAAGGTGGTGGGGAAAAAAAAAAGTTTGAATGCAGAAGACGAAACAGCAGATCATATCAAGGACAAGTATTCCCTGTTCTCAAAATCTTCTCAAATGAGTTTAGCACTGAGTATATCAAAAGAAAATAAAGAAGAAATAGAAATCCTCAATAACTTATTCCACAGAAATCTCAAAGATCGTGAAACACAAATTGAGACCCCCTGAGTTTGAAGCTCCACAAACATATGAAAACTGCTTTTTCACACAGTAAGGATGTAAATTAAATACAGTCCCTAATTACTAACATCACATGCAATGCTTTGCTATTAACCAGAGTCTAGATAATGAAATTTTACAATTTTGTAATTAAGCTACCATTTGTCTAACTTTGTTAGTATTAAAAGGAAAGCAATGAGACAACACATGGAGACAGTCTAAACCACACATATTAACAAGGACTGCAACCATGCAGCCCCGTAATACTGTATTTCCATTGCTATTACTGCATTGGCATATGCAGAAAACCATAAGCTTTGTACTGATTTTGCAAGACCTCTGGACAGAGCTATGTTATGCTTGCTCCGGGCTAAAAGTTTAGCTTCTCAGGCTACACTTTTTTCCTGACCCCTTTGCCCTTTTGTTTTACCTGGTTTAAACGTAACAGCATTTTTTTTCTTAATTGACCAGATGTCTATAGGTAATTTTTGTTGCTTTTGCTTATCTTTGTATGCTAGCACAACAGTTTTATGACTATAGCATAATGATGTAGCATGCAGAAATACAGGCCTACAGAAACACAGCAGAGGCCTTGAGAAGTGGATACAGGAGATGGTGTAAAGGAGTACAGGCAGGGGATTACAAAAGATTTGCCATAGGCTTTGCAGCAAAGACAACAACCATAGCTATAAAGAAGGCTCATCAATGGTCAGTTAAAGAAATGCAGATTTGAAGATGGACAAAACTGGGTTTAGGTGGAACAAAGTGAACAAAGAACATACATCTAATATACATAAAAGGAACAATATATAGTAAATTTGGATGCAACATGGAGCTGTGGACCAATAAAGAAAGAGAAATGCATGTTAGCAAATTTATATTTTTGCTTCTGGAGCAAAGAAGGAAAAACTGTTAACATGAACTTCCCTTCCTTCCAGTGAAGGACTCCAGATGCTCCCAACACAGGTAACCCCACCAGCAGAATGGAGCCACTAACATTAAGACTTGGACAAGCAGGGCAAAGGTAGTCATAACATCAGGAAAAGAGGGTAGAAATTAAGCGAATGTATAGCAGTGTTAGCTGCTTTATTATTATTAATACATTTTCTGGATAGAAGCCTTCTTTTAGTTCAGTAGTAATGGGATCTAGCCTGTTAATGATTCTTTGATTAGCTGGTTAAGATTTCAGTTACACTAAAAAAACATAAAATTCCTAGCTTTTTATAAGGTGCATTTCCTCTTTGTCTATAAACAAGATTTTTAGCATAACAAGACTAAAATAACAGATGTCTGACAAGTCAGAGCTTATGTTTAGCAAATACAATGTATATTTCCATGGGAATAGTTTTCCCAAATGAAAAGCAGAGAATGGGAGAAGAAGAGGTGGAGCTAAGGACAAAGTTTGTCCTTTTGGCAAGTATTTATTCACTGGGCTAGTTAACATGAATCTGGTCCATAACAGGGACCCACAGGTGCTACTGCAATACAAACAGTAATACACTAGCCACACGTGTCCATACAAAGGTCACAAGACAAATCATTGGAAAGAAGTGCTACAAAAAAAATAAATTTCTAATAAAATTTTGAATATGGTGACATTCATTGGAGGGAAGCTGCACAGGCCCCAGTAGGAGAAAAACAACTGAACTTATTGGATAAATTGTTATTCACTATGTCTTCAAGTCTGTATGATTCTTGAGTTTCTCAAAGGCTTCTTGCTTCTCAGGCATGTAGAACCATCACCATGCTGTTATGGTTTGAAAACACATGAAGAGCAGCAGTGTCAGCAGTCTGCAGACTCGGGAAGCCAAGAGCATATTACTCTCTATGTGGAAAAAGACTGAGCTCTACATTCCATAGAAAATCCTATGCTTCACCCCCTAGACAAGAGGACTGTGGTCAATCCCTGTCAATCTCCTTGCCACAAATCAAGATTAAAATCCCACTTAAACTAAAAAAAAAAAAAAAAAAAAAAAAAAAGTTTTACCAATCTTCTAATACGTATTACACACAGATACTGAGAATCTCTAATAACAACGGTCCCTCTTTGGAAAGAGGGGAAAACAATGAATTCAAACAGACTATTAGTGCACAGATATGTTTCAATACTAGAGATTTTCTTGTTACTAAAATTTAAAAAGTACCACAGAATGAACTAGTACAGTACCTCAGCAGTACTTTATATGTATGAAAGAGAAAATCCAAGATTTGCACTTAATAGTAAAGACAATGGAGCTGACTTGTCTGTGGTTTGCAACCCTTTTTATTAAGCTGCTAGATTCTACCTTCTGTGGAAGAGAGAAAGGCATGGAGATTAATAGTTCAGCCAGTGAAGTGTTTATTAATTACATTTTACACACTAGAAGAAGTAAGATTAACTTTGGCATGGTAAAGATATTTCCCTTTGCTATTCCAGACTTCTATTACATTAATCTTCAAAGAGTTTAAGATAAAATAAAATTGTAAGTATTAAATAAATTATTTTAAATAACCATTACCAGTTTCCTCTAAGTTATCCTTTTTACAGTCTACCCATTCCCCACTACAATTCTGGTACTTGCTGAATCAATAAAAGTGCTAATCACACAAATAAATAAATACACGTATAAAACCAGTTTTATAGCCAGAGAAATACTGCATTTATTTCACCACACTGCTGAAAAAAACTTTTTTTCACAAATTTATTATTGCAGCTTTCTTCTGCTCTTTGTTACTCACATTGGGACTTCCATTTTTGCAATAGATTTTCTCTTTCACAAAGGTTTCTGTGATGTGTGAGGGCACTGCTGGTGTGGAGTTTACTTCTTAATTTGCAGGAAATAAGCATACATTTTTTTAAAAAATCAAGGGGTTAAAAAATATTTAGAGGGACAAAAATGTACTTAACAACAAGTCATGAAAGTGTGTACATGCCATAGCTCAGTAATTTCTGTGAGCAGCCTTTGCCTTCTTCACCCCATCTGGCTTTATGTCTCTAACATCCATTCACTGCATCACAGCAAAAACCAGACTAAGCTCCTAGAGGCAGGATTCTGTATACCTGTAACTGCTCTGAAGCCCCCAATATATCCCCAATATATATCTGGAAAGCTGTAGGGGAGGAAAACAAACAAACAAACAAACAAACAAAAACAAACAAAAGACTAGAGTCAAAGCTGTTAAAACTTCATTTGTAGGTTTGGCCACCTGTGGATGCCTTGTCACATTATATGGCACAAATGCTTTGTTCATAACTCCATAGGAAGTATGTCTGACTAACCACTACGTTATCAGTTACATACACTATTTATATCCTTATCACAGTGTCAAAGAAGACATGCAAAACTAGCTGTGAAGTCAGCATGCCTTTTGTCATGAACTTATTCCCAGTGGGCTCAAGGTTGCCTGCAAGAACTTCACATATTTTTAATATTCCACTTATTTATATATGTTTTTATCTGTTACTACACTTCTCTTCAGAAATAAACAGGACAGATTAGAGATGGGATCTTTCATTTTATGAAAAACCAGCTATCAGTGGAAGGATGAAGCTCAAGTTCTGTCACGTTACTGCCCTGTTTCTCTTTGCCTTCCTGCACTGGTGTTCATCCTCTCCTCTTGCTTTTCCGCATATTGGTGACTCAACTCTGACATGACGTGACATCTAATGATGGAGAAAGCTAGAAGAAATGAGCCCATGATATCCACAGACCACCTGCAGAAAACACTGTGTTCTCAGAAAACTATTGCTTGCAAATTAAATGTGCTTTACTGTGTACACCTCACAACAAACTTCTCCCACAATGAGCTGATGTATTGATTTTAATATGGTGAAGTGTTTGTACATGTCTGTGAATGAAAATGTTAAGCACACCACAAGACCCACATAGGGTCTGATTCAGCACTGTTCAACTCAGTGAGGCTCTTGGCATTCAAAGATTTGGATATGGTGAATCCTCAGCATGAAACAGAAGATGTGCATCCAAAAGCAAACTTCAGAACAAGCCCCTTATCTTGGCTACACTCATTTTTTAATAGGTTAAACGTGAAACAACATGAGGTACTTGGTCTTGCTGACAACTTAACTTCCCAGTTTAACTTGAGTGGAAGCTACTAGATCTGCACTCTCTTAAAGCTTAGACTCAACAAAAATAAAACTAGTTCCCTGTTTGCATTGCCCAAAACTCAAAGGCTTCCTTAACAGAAAACTGGCCTCAATGGTTGGTGCAGGTGCTTCTGCATTTCTGGATACAGCAGATTTTTATTTAAAGATTTAAATTCACCCATTTGCTTAGGGCTAAGTGTTGGGAGAAAGAACAGAGTCATACACCATTGCAGCTCTGCCACCCTGACAGGCTGCCTATGTGCTGTGTCTTCGGGCAGTCGCGTGGTCATGACAAAGTCCAGTGGCTAGGAAGCACACCCAGACTAGGAGCCAGCATCCATCCTAGCCTCTACAAAAAAGGCTGAGCTATTCTTGAGCTACTCTCAGGACAAGCAAATAAAATTCAGATGATGCAGCAATTACATAGCTTTAAATTTTCAGACATTGTGAAATTGCTCTTTGGAAAAGAAAAAAACAGCTTCTGTGTAAGGGAAGAGTCCCTTCCATGCACAGAGATAGTCTTCAAACCTGAAGACTTTCTGCTTGCACATACACAACAAATCAATGTGCATTTCTGTGTCACACAAGTTCATAGACCAGTTATTTTGCTTGACTCAGAGATGGTTTGCGCCTCCTGTTATCAGCAAAGCATATGGCTCTGAGGACTGCATACAAATCACTAAAATTAGTTTGGTTAGGGGGAGAGAGTGATGAACAACAAACATACATGTGTTACATCAGCCACTAGTCAACTGTTTCTACCTATTTTCAAGACAGCTTCTTGCTGGTTGAATAACTGAGTTAAACTAGTGTGAAGGAAGAGCAGATTTCCGCTCTTCAAAATGTTTCACATTCAAGGCCTTGGTTAGATAATTTAGTGAGCAGACATTGTCAGCTTTTTTATGTTGCTCATCTAGAACAGCAGGTGCCACATGGAGCTGTAACTTGGCATTAAGGAAAATCTGCCTCTGTGTCAGGGCAGTCAGGATAGCCTGGACTCCCATAAGGATTAATTGGTGCTCTAGTAAAAAGAGTTATCTTCAGCCCTGCTCAAAGAGAGATGTTCTAGTGTATTTAGCATCCTTTTGGATGCTTTTTAAGGAAGACTTCCTCAGTGCTTCTGCATCTCATCAGCTCTCCCTCTCATGGAAACTCTAAATCACGCATTTAAAAATAGACCATCAGATTATCTGGGTAAATCATAAAGCTCAGCTTATCTCTCTTTTCCCCTTCAAAATATACAATTTATTTTGTCCACCAGCTCAGCTGCATGAAGCCACGAATAATCCTGTTTGTCTCAGTAGCCCCAGTCTTTTGATTTGTCCCTGTGTATCTCCATTATGTGCGTGTGTGTCATTCTGGGATGTGTGTGTCTGTGTGAGCACGCAAGGAGGAAGAAGGAATTCAGTTTTGGGCACAAAGGTGTACAATTCTGGCTATAGCGGTGTTTACGCCCACGCCAGCTGTGTGCAACCCTAGCATCACAACACAGCCTTACAGAGCCACGGAGAATCATACCAGGATTCAGCAGAAGTAATGTACTAAGTACTTCAATTATGCATTAAATTGTTGTTTAACACCAATCTGGACCCCATAGCCCGTGTGCTTGCCCTGAGGGCAGACACAATCAATGCACTGCGAGGGAGAACACAACAATTTTTCAATTTCTATTTCCCAGTGCTTCAGAGGCACCATATAATGCAGCCTTAAGCGGCAAACCCCGACTCCCAGCCCCAGCGCTCCCCAGACGCGCATCTCCTCATCCTTCCCCCGCCAGTGCGGCCCATCAGGCCACGGGAGCAGGAGAAAGCCCTGCAGGGCTATAAATAGCTACTCGGGGGAGGGCGGGAGAGCGCAGCAGGACGTTGCCAAAGATGCTTGCTGCAGAGGGAGGTTTTGCTGGATTAATTCAGAGGGGAAAGGGAACGGCTAGGAAGTTCACTGGCAGAAGCAGGTAACGTCTGTGGAGAGGGGGCAGCAGCC
>NW_008615387.1:31325-31729 GCF_000691845.1 Merops nubicus
GAGGCCTGCGTGGGCGGGGGGGGCTCGCCAGCCGCTCTGGGGGAACTGAAAGAAGAATGACTCGCTCGCTTCGAGAACTGGGAGGGGGGTTCCCCCCTTCGAGTGTTCCACCTGTTTCAGATTCTTTCTGCAGAGCCCCCCATGAGATGGGCTGTGGGCACGAAGTGTCCACGGCTGGAAGAGACAGCCGGGGTACAAACCAACTCGATCGAAGCGTTGTCACACGGAGCTCATTGTCTATGCCGATTTGTGCCGCGTCAAGCGGCGCTATTTATACGCGCTGGCTTTGCGCTGGCTAAACTCCTGAACCTGCCTCACCCTGGGAACGGGGGTGCTGGCTCCCCAACCCTCTCCCCGCTTCTCCTTCCAGAGACGAAGCCCAGAGGTCCCGTTTCCCCATTCGC
>NW_008615388.1:0-250 GCF_000691845.1 Merops nubicus
CCCCGCCCCGGCAAAGGGAGGCCGCGGCGCAGCACAGTCTCAGGCCGCCCGCAGCTGAAGCGAGGATCACCGCCCCGGTGGCGAACGACTACCTTCAAGTGAAAAAGTCAGCAGAATCCCGCCAGCGGGTTGCGTGCGAGGCACCCCACATATTGTAGGGGAAAAGGAAATGATTGGTAGCCAAAAGGTTTCACGCTGCCCGAACGCTTCGTTCACTTCCCCCCCCCCCCCCTTCACGGCACTTCCACCC
>NW_008615388.1:281-3091 GCF_000691845.1 Merops nubicus
CACCCCACAAATATTCATCATGTAGACAGATTGCTAAATAGACTATAAAAGCCAGGGTCTCCATCCTGTTTGTTCCACCTGATCCATGTCAGTGATCCTATCAATTCCTCCACCAGAAAAAGCACACACTCTGTTCATGCAAATAGAGGGTTAGCGCATCATCATCTAGAAGGTCGTAATTAATGTAGGAGTAGTGAAAGCATGGAAGTACAAAACATGTTCACCATGTTTGCTTTTCAAATTAAATATCATACCAAGATAAAGCAGGAATAAGGGCTTGGAAGCACAAATTCAGTTGCTGATGTAATGAGAACGAATATAATGAAAACAGTTCCCCAGCAGAAGACAGTAACTGCATATTTGGAGTTACTGTTTTGATCTTATTGCTTAATCCAGGCCACATGCATAGTATGCTTTGTGCAAATTGTGATTCATTTCTTTTCCTCCCAAAATACATTCAAGAGGTGCATGAATGAACAGAAGATGAAACAAAAACTATTTCATAGTTACTTTAAGTACTTCAACATACCATATCTAAAAGCACACATCATAGCATATCAGCTTTCTAAGGAATTATTGCCTAGTCTACACTTGTGATTTGTATTGTTCTATCATTGCCTTCAGTGTGATTTAGAATATGCCTCATGCATATAAAAAAACTATAAAAGTGACAAAAAGACTTCACATGTATAGAAATATCAGTATGGATACATATCTTCTAGTCTACATGATCTGTCCAAGATGGACTATTCCAAAATGATCCTTACTCAAGTGGAGACTTCTCCCTCTGAGTATGCAGTGATCTCCTTAGATTGCCTCCCAGGACATACAGGTCTTTGGACATACCTTGGAAACTTTAGGATAAGTAAGGAAAGGACATAGCTGTTGAAAGATATTTGAACAGTACCAGAATGAGAACACAGCAAAACTGAAAAAGGCTGCAACAGAGATTAACAGGATGAGCTTACATCTAGTATAAAATTTGTACATAAAGCAGTTCCACCTCATTGACTCAGGGATAATTGAATTCAAAATATAGGCAGGGTAAAAGAAAATAATCTTTTACTGCTAAGTGAGTATAATTCACACTGCATGTACTGATGAACAGTGTGTATGCATTGATATTGACAGCGTAGACATGGCATATGAAAATCATCTTTTGCTGAGAGCTGGCACTAATTCAATCTCCGTGACATCAACTGATTAAAAATTCTGCAATGTTGTCAGTTGGGGTTTGCAGGTAAAAAGCAGCCTAAAAATCTAATGAACCATTTAAACAAATTTAAACAAATTTGGTTTGTCTGGGTCAATAATCATGCTTAAAAGTGGTCTGTCTGAGCTATTTTTGTGTTCATGTAAATACAGAGAAGTACCAATTTTGCCTAGACTTTAGCAGCTATTTTGTAGCGCCCCAGGAATGCATTGCAATGCAATCCACCATGGCAGTGGATTTAAAGAATTACAGAATAGCTTTGGAGCCCATTTTGGGTGTTAAAACATTTAAAAGAATGGCTTTTTACTTACTCCATTTCTAGATCACCACCTTTTCTTTTCGTTGGAGGTACGGCCTCATGGGCTCATACAGAATTACTTTTCTAAGTTAGCACTCACATTCTCCCTAATCCACACGTACCACAGTAATTCACAGATCACCAGCTGAAAAGCGCTGCTTTAGGAACACCAAGTCAACTCCTGTAATATCAAAATACAGATCAAAAGATGACTGGCACCTCAAAGCAGAAGTTGAGTGGCTGCATTGTGTGTTAACTACAGTGTTGGAGATTCTGAAGGTATAACTTTAATCACCCGTGAGGGGAAGAACCTCTGTTTATCTTCAAGCTCTGAAGTAACCCGATCCAGACGGAGTAGGCTGGTTTATGTGCATCTTAGCCTTGGATGTACTCATATAATAACCAACATTATTAAGAACCCAGCTACAGCTGTGATTCTTGTATATTCCTCATATTCTGTAATGAGCACAGCAGCATTCAACACACACGATCAGGCTCTACTATGTTCATATTCAGGTTAACAATATAAGCCAGCTTTTATTTCTAAGGTAATGAAAAAATGGAGAAGAATGGTATTTTAATAACTTTATCTTAACACTTCTATTTAACCTAGCTATAGATCTAAAACTCCATATCTATATTTTCAGTAAGAACCATGTGATACAATGCAGTCTCCCTGAAGTCTAACCTACAGCGTAACTACAGTATGGGCATTCTTTTATTCTAGATGATGAACCTGAAGTTGTCATTTGTTTGTATATTTTGCATAAAACCAAAAGTTTAGTTTAAAAAGTGTAAAAGGAAACATCATTTAAGGTTGCTAAGAGACAAAGTATTTTCCTATTAAATTATTTGTAAAATTTAGTCACCCCAGGAAATATATCAAGATTCACCATAAAAATAATTGCAATTCATGAATAATATAACACTATTTAAATTAATACTTATTAGTTTTCATTGTATGTTCTCATACTGATTTGTACGAACAATCATGTACTTTCAAGGAATGGGAGAGATCCCAATGGTATGTTTTTGCCAGCCTGACTAGTAGGATGTGAAGTACTCATATTGTTTTTTCCTAAAAAGTTTGTATGTGTAGTTTGATAGGATGCTATGAGTGAATTTGAGAGTCTCCACCTTCCACTGAGGAAAGGAAACAAAAAGACCATTTGAGACAGGATGACATGTCGATTAGAAGACACTGAATGCATCGAACTCATTACAAAATGGCTCTCCTAGAGTTACTGGTTTGCCTCAATAATACAAAAGATGTAAACCAAAAGAGGTATGCTGGGAAAG
>NW_008615388.1:3122-19747 GCF_000691845.1 Merops nubicus
CTGAAAGGAAATTCTCTCCCCAGTGTGGATCCTCTGAGAAAGATGTCCTTGGGGAACAGCTGCTTCTCTATTGTCTATGCTACCATCATCGTGGAACAGCTGATTTATCTTTATCAGGTGGTGGAGGTCCTATCCCTGGGGACATTTAAGATCAGGCTGGATGAGGCTCTGAGTAGCTTGATCTAGTTGGAGATGTCCCTGCTTATGGCGGGGGAGGTTGGACTAGATGACCTTTGGGGGTCCCTTCCAGCCCAGACATTCTGTGATTCTATGATCTTTAAGGGATGATCTATATCTAGTTACACATTTGTATTGATTTACTGCTTCCTCTGCTTTCTCAATAGATATTTTGCCATGGTTTTAGTGTTTCTGTGTTCTAGCTCATGATTCATGTCTCTGGTATAATGGGATGTTCCTCACATTGAGACAAACAGAAGTTCTGGGGAGAAGGTCAGGCTCACACAATAAAGGAAAGAGGCCCCAGACTCCCTAAAGATGAAGCTGCATGCTCCACAGGTCTAGCACAAAAATTCAGGTAAGTACACAGAACATGTATTTAAGTAGACCTAAGATACATTTTTTCAGGTACTTGATATGAACCATGTGCACTGAAATCTAGTTTTCCAGGACCTGTGTTGCATCTGAACTATCGGAGTGCACCACATTCATCTTCTGTTCCTGCTTTTGAGCCTCAGGGCTGGAGATTCATACTATGAAGTGATTTTCAGACTTTCTTCTCTACTGAAACATTGATTCCCCTGAATCCGCTTCCCTGTTTCATACAACATTGTATGATAAAGGGTATCAGGAATGTGAATCTTCAGTCAGCCCTATGACTGAAGATAATTTCAGACGAAGCATCCTGAGAAATCTTGTTTTCAAAAATTCTCTGTCATGGCTTAAGCCCATCTGACAACAAAGCACCATGCAGCCACTCACTCACTCCTCCCTCCCGATGGGATGGGGAGAGAAAAGATAACAAAAGACTTTGTTATTGTCAAGACTTTGTCTTGACTTTGGGTCAAGACAAAGACAGGGAGAGCACACTCACCAATTATGGCACAGGCAAAGCAGATTCAACTTGGGGAAAAAAAAATAATTTGTTGCAAATCAAATCAGAGTAGGATAATGAGAAATAACCTCAAATCTTTAAAACACACATCCCCCTCCCCCCCCTTTCTTCCTAGGCTCAACTTTACTCCCAGTTTGCTCTACATCCTGTCCCCCAGTGGTGCAGGGGGACAGGGAATGGGAGTTGTGGTCAGTGCATCACATGTTGTTTCTGCCTCTTCTTTCTCCTCAGGGGGAGGACTCCTCACACTCTTACCCTGCTCCAGCATGGGGACCCTCCCAGAGAAGACAGTTCTGCACAAATTTCTCCAGTTTGAGTCCTTCACATGGACTACAGTTCTTCATGAGTTGTTCCAGCATGGGTTCTTTCCAAAGGGTGTAGTCCTTCAGGAACAGACTGCTCCAGTGTGCCCCCCCACCATGGGGTCACAAGTCCTGCCAGCAAACTTGTTCCAGCATGGACTCCTCTCTGCACGGGTCCATGGGTCCTGCCATGAGCCCACTCCCACGCAGGCTTCCCACAGGTCACAGTCTCCTTTTTGTCATCCACTTGCTCTGGCGTAGGGTCCTCCATTGGCTGCAGGTGGATATCTGCTCCACCATTAAGCTACATGGGCCGCAGGGAGACAGCCTGCCTCATCATTGTCTTCACGAGAGGCTGGAGGGAAATCTCTGCTCTGGTACCTGAAGCACCTCCTTCCCCTCCCTCTTCACTGACCATTGTGTCTGCACTGTTGTTCTCACATCCCACCTTTCTCTCCAGTTGCAAGTTTTTTTCCGCAGTTTTTTCCTCCTTCTTAAATGTGTTATCACTGAGGCGCTATCACCACTGCTGATTGGCTTGGCTTTGGGCAGAGGTGGGTCTGACTTTGAGCCAGGGAAGTTTCTAGCAGCTTCTCACAGGAATCACCCCTGCAGCCCCTCCCCTGCTACCAAAAGCCCACCACATAAACCCAGTACAGTTGCTTATCCTAACTTGTGAATGAGCAAAAGTAACCCAAACAAGTAACCAGGCTGAATAGGCTGACCAAAGAAACTCTTTTGAGGGAAGAACAGCTATTTACATACTTTAGAGTCAGTCATACTTTCTGTCAGAGTTCAAATAGGTAGATTTACAACAATTTAGTTATGTTAAAGTTTCATCGTATTTTTTTGACACTTGAATATAGAGTAAAATGTATATCTGAAATACATTTATACAATTAAGGCCCTCTTGTGTGCCTTAATTACAACACGTGTGCTAGTCACAAAGGCAGAGCATTTCTATATGCATGTAGCTACTAGAAGAGTAAACTCTTTCAATAGATGAATCTTCTCTCCTTGCTTTCATTCAAAATCCGCAATTATAGTTTTAATATTTCCCAGAAGGAAACTTGGAGAAGAAATTACACCTTATATTAATTTCATTCCTTTGTACATAACAATTTTAACAATTTGAAGTCCAACCTCTTGAGTAGCTTCTGTGGCTTATATTTGGTGAGAGTATGTAAAATGCAAACTATTTTATTTCTCTCTAAATGTCAGGAGAGTATAATTCATTAATAGAGTAGTAACTGTGCAATTAACTCATGTCACCCCTGTACCTTCACATTAGCATCACTGAGAATGGTATTACCCTTTAACTGACCTCAGTAAAAGCAGTAACATAATTTTCAGCTAAAGTTAATTTTTAAAGTGATTTTAACACTCCTGAAAGGTGACTGATTGACAATCCTATAAACTGAAGCTCTTTATTTGCTCATTGACTAGATACTGTATGGGTAGTAGGTAATTCCACAAATTATCTAGTGAGCCAACCCTATCCAGGAAAGATAAGAATGAAGTCTGGTACTTCTTTCACCCATTTCATTGAGGCATCACAACTTAGATGTCATGGTCTGGGTAGTTTCTGATGCAGTTGCTGTCAATTAGCACCAGAGTTGGAAGTGCAGTTCGTTTTCAGCAAGCAACACACACAGTGCAATACAATCAGTATTGACAGAAGGTAGATGGCCACCACAGACCTGCAAATGAAGGCCATGTATCCTGTTACCAATCCCCCAAGCTATTTCATTTCCAAAATGGCATCAAAGAGTAATTCAAAATGCACCAGGAAATCCTTGAAACAACTAAGGAAGCTAAATGCAACGTGAAGTAAAAATACAATGTAAGCGTCTGTCAAATTGGAAGTAAGATTTTGAAAGCTTTATGCTTACTGTGGAAAATTGAGAGAGTTCGGTGAATGAATAAGTGAAAGAGAGCTGAATTACTTTCTCAAGTATATTTGAATATATTCATTTTACACCATAGAATAGTACTAACTGAGTTACCAGCAGTCTGAAAGGTAACGGCACTCTGGGTCTTGAGGCTGCAAAGATTTTCAGTTGTCCTCTTTGTCATGGATCTCAACCAAAGAGAGGAATGTCTCTGTGCCTCTCTCTTCTCTGTAAGGAAAATATGTAAACACTTCCCTGTCTCTGAGTGGTATAGAGTACAGACACACACAGAGACATTAGGAACTGTTCTGATATAGTGGCAATAAGGGAAGGTAATATGAAGCTGTACGACTGTGACAGGATTCACACTTTAATTGCTGAAGGCTTTTTCTTTCCTCATTTGTGGCTGCAGGGGAATGTTTGAAGAAAAATGACTTAAAATGGCACCTGACGTTTTTATAGGTGTACTTCTGTATTTCTCTGGGAGTATACAGCTATTATCATCGAAGTCCAGAGGAGGAGAATAGAAGAACCAGAGCTGAATCTACGATAGTGATCTGGTATGCCAGAGAGGTTCTTGTTTGGGTGAAAATGTTACTTCTCTCTGTGCTTGTATTGATGCCTGCACATTCTAGTGTTGCAAGGACAATTTCAAAGCATTTTCCTTCTCAGCAAAGGTTGCCTGCCAGGGCATCCTCTTACCTAGACAGAGAAGTGCCAAGAGCTAGAGGATATACTGGACATCTGCACATAGTCAGAAATACTTGTAATATTGCCATCATATTCAAGTGCTACTATTTTCTTTACAGTAAACTCTACTTTGCAGCTCTCTTAGGACTGAATTTGGTCTTTTGAAATGTGACAGGAGTAAGTGTTTGGATGATAGGATGATGAGATTTTTTTAAACATCACAGGGACTTAGACATATTTTTTGCTAAATGTATTGGGGGATGTATTTCCAACCCAGAAGATAGTTTTAAAAAGTTTTCCCCTTTGCTTTAGTGTAATAATCTCTAGTCTAGTCTAGTCCCCTCAACTGCAGAGTGCTGTTGTGCCAGGTTATACTGATGTTTTTCCTGTGGAATGCTTGCCTGGGCATACTTCAGGACATTTGCATATGTGGCATATCTTCTTACGTCTATATCCCACCACTCCTCAGTGTGCCATCTCATTAATTGTACACTGGAAAAAAAAGAAAAGGAGGACACTGTGACCTGTGTACGTGTAGTACTTAGTGAGAACCTAGGGAATTATTTAATGAATTAAATCGCTTCAGATATTTCTTCTACATTCTTGAATAGCTCACCAGATCCCATATGCCTGTAGAAATTGCTATAGGGCTCAGGTGGTCCCTCATTAGCTATAATGTAATTTAATTTCTTCCATCTTTACGCTGGATGTACCTTCAAATAAAGCTTGATGGCATAATTCTCAGTGGCCATAATTAACAAATGAGGCAGAGGTAGGACAAAGACCCACACTTAGGAGTGCAGAAGTCATACATATCAGTGGCAGACATTGTGATATTTACCCAGTGGCAGCAAGATAGTGAACTCAGCTGTCATTTGCAGTACCCTCTGCAGGGACAAAGGTACTGCTAATTAAAACTCACTATGCACAAAAGGGCCATTTCTAATGAGCATGTACTGATGAGCCATTTAGCTATGTCTCTTGTATCTTCAGAGTCATTAGAAGTCACTTTTGTGAGAGATTTCTCTTCCCAGGAAGGACTGTCAAGTTTCCTGAAGGATTTCAGTCAGTACCACTGCTTTCTATGTGAAACCATGCATTGTGAGGCAGAGCATGCTTAAGTAGAGAGTGTCTATTAAAAATATTGTCATTTGCAAAAAAAAAAAAATAATTATCCTGGGTTCCTGAGTGATATTGTCAGAAAGTATTCTGACAGCAGGAGAAGAGCTCCTCTCTTCTTTCCAGCTGGTGGTAGGGGCTGGAGGAGATAACTTCTGGAAGTATTTTCCAACCTGATGTATTCTATGAATCTATGATAATTTTTGCATTTCTGTGAAGGACAACTGATATGATAAATCCATATGAGCACAAATGAGTTAATTCCATAAGAAATGTGGTGCTGCCAAAGTCAATATTAAATTCCTCTTGCCTTCAAGAGAAACAAAATGACTTTTGTTTGTGGTGGAATATATTTTTTTTCACTTAATACGTTATAGAATGCACAGGCAAACATTACCATATAGTTGTAACAATTGTTTTTCGTAACTCCACCCTGACACGTACCGACAACCATAAGCGTGCTTTGACTTATGGATCTTCTGTAAATACTTGCTCTGGTTCAGCACTAGGTCATATTGCAGCTGAAGAATCCTATTACATCTCTCTTTCTCTTTTTTGCTGTGGATTCGAATCTGTCCTCAGAGCAAGATCAGACCTGAGACTTGAGCACTTTCTCACACCTCACATACCATGGTGTCTTTATGTGGTGGAGAGCTGCCAGGTTGCTCAGAATAACTCTCTTTCAGAGAAATTTCAGTGTAGTCATGGGCTTCAGAGAACCTGTGACAAGGCAAGACATCTCTATTTGGCTTTGAATATTGATCTGGGCTATCAGCATACCGTCTGTTATTATTTACATAACCAAAATGGAGTCAGGCACTTGACTGCTACCAAAATTCAATGTATTCACTCAATGTCTGAGAGAGCCTTTGAAAATCCTAGTCTAGACATGAAGGTACAGTTAACAGGAATAAATGAAGCTGTTAGATGAGTCTGCTTACTACAGTTTTCAGTGTTACAGCTGGATTTTCAGGTTTCAGCTCTGCAGAAATAGCGTGCACCCTTGAAACGTTTTCACTGTTAAAGGAGGGTGGCGAAGTCATTGTCAGACGGGGAGTGCCGCCAAGTTGCTCACTTGCGTTTCTAACAGTAAACACTAGATGGCCATGTGGCCTTTTTCTTCTTGCCGTGCTAAAACTACGAAAAAACTCCTGCGGTGTTCTTGGTGAATATAAAAAATAACACGTTAGGAAAATTCTCTGGAAAATTTAGCCCATGTTAGACTGATTGCATCAGGGTCAGAATTATACAATTGTATATAGTACCCGATAACTGCACACAGTATTCTATATCAGTAAAAAATAATTTAAAAATACCCAACTTTCTATTTATGTTCCAGCTTGCACCCATTGCCCCTTGTCCTATGACTGAACATCACACAGAAGAGCCTGGCTCCATCCTCCTGACGCGTTCTCTTTACATATTTATAAATATTAATGAGGTCACCCCTCAGTATCCTCCTCTCTAAGCCAAAGAGACCCAGCTCCCTCAGCTTTTCACCATAAGGGTGAAATGCTGGGGTTTGAAACCTGAGCCCCAAATTAAGGTTGACATATGGGTGATTCCCACAGCCCTTCATAAAGAGGTGGTGAGTTTGCCTCATAGCTTCCCCCCAGGGTGCGGCCGGCCCTGCAGGAAGAGCCATAAGGGAAATGAGCCCCAGGGGTCCCACACTGAGTTGACAAAGGTCAGGTGTCTGCTTGGGGATAAAAGCTGGGACCACTTGCAGGGAGTCAGGAGTGTCTGTCTGTGGAGTGCACTCCACAGAGCGTCCTGGTTCAGGGAAGACCTTCTGACTCTCCCTGGAGCTGGGCCCCAGTCCGTTTAGACCTTTGTGAACGCAGGCTGATTGGATGAGAGTCGCCATGTGGGCACCTTTATAGTATATGTTTAACTTGGTCATCTGGCTGTTTCCCATGCCAACTATGGGAAACCTTGGTTCTCTGTTTGTACCACCTGTTGTGGGCTGAGTCATGTCTTTTGTGGGATTGTTGGGGGTGGCATCAATTGTGTACCAGCTGATTGATCTGTTTGTACCCCCAGTGATCATTCATGGAATGTCCTTTTTGCTTACAATACAGTCTGTGTATTGGTTCATCTTCCTGCTGGCTGTATCATTTCTGTTGAGCCTGGTCATTGGCAGAACAAATGGAGATGGTCCACTCCCTTAATCATCTTTGTGGCTATGCGCTGGACTCTCTCAAGCAGTTCCCTGTCTTTCTGGAACTGAGGGGCCCAGAACTGGACACAATATTCCAGATGTGGCCTCACCAGGGCAGAGTAGAGGTGGAGCAGAACCTCTCTTGACATACTAACCATAACCTTTCTAATGCACCCCAGGATGCCATTGGCCTTCTTGGTCACAAGGACACACTGCTGGCTTATGCTCATCCTGCTGTCCACCAGGACCCTCAGGTCCCTTTTGCTTAGCTACTCTCTAACACCAACCTATACTGGTACATGAGGTTATTCTTTCCCAGATGCAAGGCTCTATGCTTGCCATTGTTGTATTTCATTAGATTTCTCCCTGCCCAACTCTCCAGCCTGTTTAGGTCTTGCTGATTAGATCTGAGGACCTCACATCACAGCCTTCTGGTGTGTCAGCCACTCCTTCCAGTTTTGTATCATCAGCAAACTTGCTGACAGTGCACTCTGTTCCCTCATCCAGGTCATTGATGAAAATATTGAACAGTACTCGCCCCAGTATCAACCCCTGAGGGACTCCACTAGATACAGGCCTCCAACTAGATTCTGTCCCATTAACCACAACTCTCTGACTTCTTTCCTTCAACCAGTTTACAATCCACCTCACTACCTGATCATCCAGACCACACTTTCTCAGTTTAGCTGTGAGGATGCCGTGGGAGATGGTGTCAAATTCTTTACTGAAATCAAGATAATCCAAGAAATCCATTGCACTACCATCATCTATCCACCTGGTTATTTCTTCATAGAAGGCTCTCAGGTTGGTCAAGCATGACTTCCCCTTGGTCAAAGCATGTTGACTGCTCCTAATGACCTTCTTGTCCTTGATATGCCTAGAGGCAATGCCAAGGACAAGTTGTTCCATCACATTTCCAGAGATGGAGGTGAGGCTGACCAGCCTGTAGTTACTCAGGTCTTCCTTCTTGCCCTTTCAGAAGACTGGAATGACATTTGCTTTCTGCTGGTCCTCAGCCACCTCTCCTGTTCTCTGTGACTTACTAAAGATGATGGGGAGTGGTCTAGGAATGACTTCAGCCAGCTCCCCCCAGCACTCGTGAGTGCAGCTGACTGGGGGCCACAGGCTTATGTACATCTGGATTGCTCAGCTGATCCCTAACCCAGTCCTCATCAAACAGGATCTGAATACTGTGGATAATTTGTGTTCCCAAAGCACAGGCATCTTTCAGAACAAAAGTTACATTTAACAAAAGAGTTTGGAATCCTCACACATGTTGTTCTAGGATCAGATTTGCTTTATCCTTTTTGTAATGCATTCCTTTTTTTCCTGTAAGTCTAACTTCTTAAGACTTATTTGTAAAATTTGAATCATTAAAAAGAATTTGACAGAAATTATTATCCTCCTCACATTTCTGTAGAAGTGTTAAAATATTCTTTCATTGAGAAGGCAATATTGTTCCAGAATTCTTAGTAACAAACCAGAACATTAGTCCTCCTGTTTTTAAGTTTCTAACAGGGGCTTTGACTTCAGCAGATTGAATACAGGTCTTACAGACTCTTTGCATCCCATGCTTTCATTATCTCTGATAGAAATTACAGAAATTTTCCATCATCTGTTTTTGGGTCATTTTAGAGGAAAAGAGAACATTTCTAAGAACGGTAGATCCATTGCCCACAGAACTCCTAGGTCTTAAATGCAGAAATTGTAAAAAGAAGCTTTATATAGAAAATCAAAATACCCGATAACTTATAAAATGACAGTTATCTATAGACTTACATGTCTACATTCTCTTGCCCTCTTACAATAAGCGTTCAAAAAGCAATAACACACTATTTATTCACAGAACACCTACTGTAGACTTGGGACTGATTAATTTCTTTCATGTTCCACATAGCACAGAACATTCCAGAGTTGTTAACTATTGTAAATTATTAAATTCTCAGATATTCTCTTCAGAAGGTTACCCCTGTTTATGCAGATGTGTACACCTTCTGTGACTTCTTTGGCTGCAAATTAGTTTACATAGACTTTTATTGCTGAAGTAAGATAAATCCTGGCATTACTATGTGGGATTAAAAATTACTTTCTTACTTAGGATACTAATGGTTACCTGTACTAAATGCCATTAAGATTTTTATGTTCTGCCCAAAGATTCGAGATGCATATTTAAAGCAGTTTTCAGGACTTTAGGCAGATGGCTTGTTCTTCATTTATGTTAGCCTTGACCATAAATTTTTGGCACTCCTATAGTGCAGCTGCTTCACGTTTAATATTTGGATGGCAGAATGTTCAATGGTATTGAAAGCCAAAGTATTGGATTTGAGTTTAATGCACTGCTTATTACTCTGAAAGAGCCATTTATTTCATGGGGATCAGCTGTGTAAGAAGGCTGTTATGTCAAACAGATGAGCAGTTCTTTGCTGTAGGACAAATCCTTGGTTTAAGATCTTCAGGGTACATACAATGCTATCCTGGATAGTAAACATTATTTTCTAATGGATAGGTCTGGGACTTTTATTTCGCTTGTTCTGAAAATGTGTTTGGCAGCTGTGAGCAGCTTTCAGTTAGATTCCAATGCGCTTGAGCAAGCAAACTACTAACCTGGTCCTTGTTTAGTGCTGACCCTATTTACAACAAGAGACTGGCCTAGATGTCCTCCTAAAGTCCCTTCCAACCTGAATTATTCACTAATTGAGGAATTTAAGCTGTGTTCCTGAAAAACATTTTGAGACTTTTTATGACTTCCTACCAGCTCCTATCTTTTTTAACTGTGATTTTCTGCCTCTTCTGGGAGAAAACAGTTTTGGTGGGTTTAGTTTCCAAGCTATAAAGTTGGTCTCTAAGCCTACACTTACGCTGTGGAATAAAAGACATCTGGAGCATGGAGTTGAGCACTGGATCACAACTGTCCCTGCTATTTAATTTTTAATAAATTCATTGGCACAGCTTATCAACTCCCAACTCAGCTTTACCTGCCAGAAAACAGAGAAATCCATGGCCAGTCTTGCACAGGTGAGTATTCCCAATAGGTCATACCCAAAAGGTAAGACAGTTGTAACTATCCTCCGCCATGAAAGGAAGAGAATTTTCCACGGAGATATGAGCTGGTCAGTGTGACTTCTCTTCAGGCCTGAGCCTCCTCTGGACTAATTTATCTATTAGGATAGATAAATGATCATGCTATGAGGATCATAGTGAAATGTCTGCTGACCTTAAAGCAGGCACCAGACTGACTACAAGTGCAAAGTCATTTGCAGACAAACTTCTAGGAGATTGTAGGTGGAATATCACTGGTGGAGGACTAGCGAGTCTTGGGGGTGCCCTTCATCCAGAGGTTTGATTAAGCATGCAGATGTGGAAGTTCAGGATGTTTGATAACATAGAAATAAGCTTAACTGACAGGCATTTCTCCCTGCAAATGTTGCTGGTTGAACATAACAAATGCAACTATCGCTTAATTTTTTTTTTTTTCAGTAGCTGACTTCAGTAGAGGTGGACTATGCTGTTACCTTACCAGAGCTATTGCTACTAAATCTGATCTCTGCTTGCTTCTTTAGGACAGCTGTTTCCAAGAATGGTTTCTGTTGCTGGAGGAAGAAGCCCTCTAACATGCTGTGACAAGAATTATACTGTCAAAAATATGGACTGCTTAGATGGTAGAACTGACTGCTTGCTTGATTACAAGAACATAACTTTTCAAACTTTATATTCTTTGGGTAGCTTGCAAGAGAGATGAATATTTGTAAAGATATTTGCCAGATGCTTCCTTTTAGTCCAAAATTCTTCAGGACCTTTGGAAAGTCACCAGCATGTCCAGCAGTCTTCTGTCCGTTAATGTCCGCAAGTCCTTATTTTATCTCCTATATTGTAAAAGGTACTGAAAATATAAAGGATGTCTGACAGTTTGACATGTTTTAATACATTGTTTATAGACTTGGCTTTGACAGGAATTATTTACTGGAACCTTCAAGTTCATACTATTTATAGGATTTGGATCTAATTGCAACAGCTTGTGAGTTTCTTGATTTTCAGAATCAATAGGTGGAAGGCTTTGCTGACTTTGCAGAGCTGATGACCTTTGCAAAGTCTTCATACCATGTGCACCAGCAAGTTTTGTTATGACCAGGTTCTGTTTGGCTCGGACTCCTCTTTTTGGTGACCCACAGAAAGAAATTAAGTCTGCAGAAGAAACTAGAGTCAAAATATTATATTGGTGATATCCTTAAAATGTTATCAGTCTGCATTTTCCTTACTTACCTAGTAATCAGAATGTGTAAACTGACAGAAATGCCAGGTTTTGGCCCTGGATTTGTAGTAAATTGTTGAATAGAGACTCTTCTAAAACCAGTCAGGCTGGATGTGGAATGGAAGACATTCTAGTCCCATGGGCTAGAAGCTGAACCAGAGGAGAGTAGAAAAGAGATCACGCATAGAGCAACATACAACTTATAGTAAAATTATAGCACACTTTCCAGGTGCTAACCTAAAATGTTCCTTGGTTGACATCAAATTAACCAGGTATTGTGTTTCTGGAGAGGCCCATAAACACCACACTTTTTCTTAAGCACGGGAGATATTTCCATGTTTTGTACACAATGGCGGCATTTCAAATCACCAACATTATAGTAGAATGGTTTAATAAACTCACAGTGTTGTAGCCATTGATTCCACATAGAATGTCTTTTGGAGGTGTTCCCCGCATGCAGGTCACAGGCTCATAATCTATCATAATAACCATAATCATATTTCATTCCATACAACAGATTACTTGGGCACGTTTCCTGAGCTTGCAATTTACTTGTAGTACAGGCAGCACTTGGTGGCAGTAGAATATATATGCTCATCCTGAAGTCACAGTCTTCTAGCCCAACTGAGTTTTCTGAAACCCCAGGAAATCAGTGTTTCTGTGATCACTGGCACTTTGCACTTGCTTTTTTTTCCCATATTTTTTACTGTCTCACCATATGGTCCATATTCCACTTCAGGATGCATTGTGACAGATTTATTGTCCTATTCTAGCTGAGAGACTTCAAGAATGTTGCACTATTATCAGTTATCTGTGATGTTATAACCACATAGCTCAAAATCACTCAAAACATCTTAAAGATGTTTCTAATAAAAATTATACTACTTCAGTAGTGATGATGCCAGAAGACAGTTCAAAGCTTCTAAGTTAAAAACTGAGATACAGCTAAACAAACATCATTTTCCATATGAAAAAGGGAAAGACAAGAATTGCACACTGCTGTGTGATGTTGCGCGGGGAGCCCCCAGAATTACGACAGACTTCACAGAAGGTTCGTCAGTGTTCCGCTTTAATCTACACAGGCAGCTGTATTTATACACTGGGTGACCGATCACGCATAGTTTATACTTTTGTATTGTTTAACACTGCACAGCCACGCTCTAACCCCGTACCCCGATAGGTTACATGTCTCTGTCCACGCGCTGTGGCGCTGACAGAGTGGTCTCCTGCCTGCAAGTTCCAGCCAAGCTTTGATCTGTGCAGAAGCTGTCGAGCTGTCCCCCATGTCCTTCCTGCCTAGAGCCTCAAGGACACAGCGTCCTTGAGGTTCACCTCCGGCATGTCATCATCTTCCCCGTAGCCTGAGCTGCGCATGAAGGCTTCTAGGATGCCATCTTGTGACGCAGCTAAAATTCCCTCTACAGTGTGAAGGCAGGGAAATAAATGTTTTGCTTTAGAAATCTATCCGTTTGGTTTATATTCTTCTAGTGAAAGGTGATATAGTACAATGTTTCTACTTTCCCACTGCCTTTTGTGTTTGCATGTGGGATTTCACTTTTGCTGTACAGTGAAAAAAATTTTAAATTATAAACAATCCTGAGGAAATCAAGTTTTACTTAAATGAGAAAAATATCTGTCTCAGTATCACTGATGGTGACAGGTTTGAACGAACCAGTGTGGCAAACCCCTATTCGTGTGGTTATACAGCCTGAGAGAATCCAGCCATACCTGTCATGAGTAAAGAGGCTGTAAAAACTTCTCTTTGTTTAATGTGTGTCAAAACTCTTTTAGAAGTTAATTTAATTATCGATACTCTGAAACATTTGAGATATGACTTGACTTGTGTCCTGGGCTCAGCTAGGATAGGGTTAACTTTCGTCAGAAGCTGGGAGAGGCCACAGCCAGGAGAGACAACTGAAGCAGGCAATGAGATGTTCAGTACCAGACTGATATCATGCCGCCTGTAGAGGGGCAGGGGCTGGGCTGGCACAGTGCCCTCAGTGCAGCTGCCGTCAGGCCGTGCGTGTTTTCTATATTGCTCACTTTCCATATAGTTTCATTACTGTTATCGTTGATGTTGTTTCTTGTCCTCTTGCATTGTTCTATTAAATTCTCCTTACCTCAGCCCATGAGCTTTTTTCTCCCTATTCTTCTTCTTATCCCATGGTGGGTGAGGGTGGTGGTGAGCAAATCCGACACGTGGTGCTTAGCTGCTGGTTAGATCTAAATCACAGGAACTTGGCTTTCCCAGTTAAATATTCAATCTTTATCAAATTAACTCTCAAACTTGTACTGAGATAATACTATACTGTCTGCATTGCTTTATTGATTACTGTGTGCCTTAAGATCTCAGAAGTAAATAAGAGTTTCCTCCTGCACTGTCCTAGAGGCATCTGAGGATATGTGCCATGGTGTGCCCTGTTGTCCCAGAGAAGCATCCTGTGGGCAGAGCTGTCAGACTACTACTTGTTTTAAATTGAACTTTACCAGCAAGTTACTACAAATATTAAATGGCAATATGTTTGTATCTTTTATACACCCAAAGACTATAAAATACCATAATGAATAAAAAATAATGGTTTTCTTTTGTGTACCAAGTCATATTTTATCATAACAGTACGGAAAATCTCTGCATGCAAATGATATTTCCCTGTTCAATGTTTAACATTAAAATTAGTCAGTCAATTTTATAGTCTGTTGCTGTTTGTAGTATTCAGCTTAAAGAATACAGACTTTTACCCGGTTATTTTTTAAAGGTCATGATGCATGATTTCACAGAAATTGGTCAATCTATCCTATTTTAAAACTCTTTGTTAATTATATTTCCATGTCAGTTATTCTAGAAAATTGGTATGGCAAGCCGTTCATAGGATTTTGCCTTTTAATTTCTTTCACACCATCCAGAATGAATTTCAAGCAATGTCAGTGGGTTTTTTTCATACTGCAAAACAAATCAACTTTTTGGTAGTTTTATTGCATTTTATTCCAGAAATGCCCAGACATTTATCAGAAAGTTGCTAAAACTAAAGCTAAGAGAAAGATTCCTTACCTTCAATATTAAGGCTGTTAGCCATACTACTTCCAGGCAAACACATCTTCCCCAACAGCCTAGCCTGTAGTGATCTATGATAGTTTATAGATAGATACACCTCTCAAACATTGAAATATCACAATTGAAGCTCCCCTACGTGGTTTCCAAAATGTTATAGTGTCAGGCATGGGGATGTTTAAAGCACAACTTTTATGACCCTTGAGATCTAAAAATAAACACAGCCTGGACAACCACAATCACATCTAATCTCATTCTGAGAGAGAAAACTCTTGAGCTGCAGAGGACTCTAGGGCAAGTAATGAGACCCGCAACCTTCTCACAAAAATACTAATCCATAAAACCAGGCAGTTTTGACCTTGGACTCATTTAAAACTGCTGCAGATGCTTTGTGGCTGTTTCAATTAACAGGCTTACCAGGTATTATCATGTGAAACGACAAGCAGAATGTAATTTGTTGTGTGTAAAAACTGAAGGTAATTTCACCTCATATTTTTTTTAGAAAGAGTAAATTTAACTTAATCTAATATTTTTCCCAAAATGTCAACTATTTCATTTGATCATGTATTATTTTGGGGAGGCTTGGGTACAATTCTCACAGTCAATCAACTAGATCTGAATTTGTTTTACTTGAAGACTTGCAATCACTCAGCACAACAGCCAGTGGGGAACAGCAAGAATTATTAAAAATATCCAGTATTTAATAATAATTATTATTATTAAATATATAATAATAGCTCCCATTCCTTCAAGAACATAGCAAAAAAGAAACCTAAGCTGATATTTGACCCACTTGCAGTTAAATAATAAAATTAAATGCAAAAATATTCACAATCAAAATGGAGTTTAAAATAAGAATATGCATATATAGGAAAAAGAAATTAATGAAATGTGGATTTAAAATTTCTAGCTCTATGAGGGTAAACAAAAAAAGGACATCAGAAGTTAAGCTCCACATAATTTAGACAAGTCCTCAAGATGCTAAGAAAGTATACTCAGTATTAGTTTCTGGTTTAGTTTTTCATAGTGCAACTGACCTATAGGCAATTCCAAGGGGATGAAATAGTTTCTGCTGCACTTGTTATTTCTTTTATAATCAGGAAAAGAAGTGTTATAAAATGCCATAACTCAGGCCTCAGACTACTCAGAAGTTTGCTGTTTTAATTAAAAAGTGAATGTTCCCAACATTCTGCCAAATAAAGCTCTTGTATAACAAATAACCATTTGATGGGGAAACCACACTCTTTGGGTACCAAAAAGTAATTTTAAGTCTTATCTTGGGTCTGTGCCATGGTAAATAGAGGCTAGAGCTTCTTGCCTTTCCTCTCTTTACTGAGGAATCAAAGCAGACATATTTCAGCCACCAGTTTGTACAAATATTCTACTATAAGTGTAGTTGCAGTTTGGAGTGACAAATTCTCTTCTAATGACATTTTTAGGATAATGACATTAGGGCAATGTTTCTGTAGGATAATTTTGTGGCACTATTTCTATTATTAACTGAAATTTGCACTGCTTTTGTTTAACTGATACAGAAAAGATCTGACAAAAAAAAAAAAAAAACAACACAGAAAAGTTCTGACAAAAAAAGGCCTTGCTCTTTTTTGTTGTTGTTGTTTTGTTTTTGTTTTTTTTAAGTTTGAGGCAAGTTCAGGCAAGTTACATTTGAGCTGAGGAACTCAGGAAACACGGTAGCTATGAAGCATTTTGAAGGCACACAAAATGTAGATGTTGATAGATATGGGCTCAGTCCCATTCTTACTAACATTAATTCAATGCTCTTCCAAGTAAATGCGGTGTCAGTCAATAAACAGAACTCTACCAAAACATCCACAGGCAACACACTAAAGATGAGAGAAGCCACAGCATCCTAACTTCAGGCCTTGATAAGGTACACCTATAGGTAGACAGACTGAGAGATAGATAGAGGACTTTCCTCCACAGTCCTTCAGTCACTTCTATCTGCTTTGAAGTACCTGTTAAGGTATGGCCAATCAAGTCTAATTCCATGTGAGTTAAGATGGTGCAGCCTCTCTCTTGAATGTTTGCAGTTTGTATCCTTAATTTCATAGAATCATAGAAACCTTTAGG
>NW_008615389.1:0-42247 GCF_000691845.1 Merops nubicus
GGAGAAAGAATGGGCATGGGGAGGAAGGGGGGGTGGAGGAAGGATAGGGAAGAAGGGTAGGCAGGAGGGAGGGGTGGGGAAGGATGGAGATCAGAGAGAGAGAAAAGGTGGGGAAGGAGGCAGGAGAGGGGAAGGATGGGAAAGGAGAATACGCAGGAGTGAGGGGCAGAGATTAGAGGGAGAAAGGGTGGGGAGGAAGGCAGGACAGGGGAAGGATGGGGAAGAAGGATAGGCAGGAGGGAGGGGTGAGGAAGGAGAAAAGGCAGAGTGAGGAAGGAGAAAAGATGGGGAAGGAAGAGGGATGGGGAGGAAGGAGGAATGGAGAGGGCTGGGAAGAAGAGAGGGATAGGGAAGAGAAGAGAAAGATGGAAAAGAAGGCATGAGAGCGGATGAGAGAGGGCTAGAGAGCAAGCTGGGAGGAAGAATACTGGGGAGAAAGGTGGATAAGAAGGACCAAAGGGGGTTGGAGGTGCAGTGGAAGCTGAGGGTTGACAGGAAGCATGGGGAGATCATTCAGCTGGGGGTGAGGGGGCACACGCAAGAGGAGAGGTGCTGAGGAGCAGGGCACTGCAAGGGGTCCCCAGCACACAGGGGAAGGGGGTGGGTGTGAGCAGTGCCAAAGCTGGACCCTCTGCATCCCATGGACAACTAAACTAAACACCTCCAGCACTCAGGCCTCAAGGAACCAGTGGGAAACAGGTGAGCAGGAACAGTGAATTTTACCAAAAATTAAGCTCCCCTGATGTAACTGAGAAGGTCACAGATGGATGCTTATACATGGAGAGAGGGGTGGCAAGAGTTTGCTTGCCATACTGAAGTATTCAGCGCAGTAAAAGTGAAAGAAACTTCTGAAGAACTGCAAAAAGACCTTGAAATACTGAAAAAGGTAAAATAGGGTATATACAGGGAGGACTGGCATCTCTTTGCTGGCTCAGTGATGGGCTGCAAAGCAGCTCTTACCACTCCAGAAAGAGAATCTGGAGCTGTAGTAAACACTCCTGTGAAAGCAGTCCCAGGTTTGGTAGAGATCAAAGAAAGCAAGTGCTAGCAAAAGCCTAGAGCAGTGCAGGGGGACAGAACGATGTGCAGGGAAAGAATCTTCAGGGTTTTAATCACCCAAGGTGAAGCTGAATGGTGCTCATGCAAAAGGAAGGAGGTTCTCACAAGGACCCAAAATGAACAGAGGTTGAGCACATCTCCAACACCAGAAAGGCAAACTGAGGCCTTGGCAGCCCAACCCCTGCTGTTGAGCCCTACCACTGTGCTGGCACATCTCTGTAGGACATCTCTACCTTACAAAAGGAACAACTTTTTTTTTTTTCCCCAAGTGGGTGTAATGGATTCCCAACACCATCTGAAGCTGCTGTGATTGTTGCTGACCTGAGCTCCACGGGCTGGGATCCCACTGTTCATCACAGCAGCACAGCCCCAGTGGAAATCCTCCACACTGGGATGGCTGTGGTAAGATTCCAACATGAAGGTGCTCTTAGCACCCAGAAACGCCCCCAGCTCTGGGTCAGCAGGTCTGGCTTCACTAGGGAGGACTCAGACCTGCACAGACTCCTACCATGGAGCCATGCTCCTCATTACTTCTGAAAATGGTGCTTTTTCCCCCAGATCACCCAAGCAGCTAGCATATACTACCATGGGGGAGCTGGGCTTGTACAGAGAGAGCAGAGATGAACCTATTGCTTCTTCCTATGGAGGAGGAGATGATTCATAGACTGCTTGGCTGTGGCATAGTGCTCTCTGTTCTGATGAGAGGTGAAGACATGCTTTGAAGCTGTATGCATTTGAGGGAATTTTGAGGTGGGTATATCCTTCCCTGTGCTTTCACAGACCAGAGTTTGCCTCTGCAGGTTGATGTTACACAGACATTCCTGGACCTTTAACTGAAGTTCAGGAATATCATCTGAAAGGGGCTTTGGCTGCTAAAAGCAAATATTTTAGTGTCTTCCATCCAGTTCATGCACCACTCACAATTCACTAGTCCTTTACTAATAATTTCTTTTGGTCTCTCTTTTTCAGTCTGTAATAGAAAATACTACTGTAAATTTTCAACTCTTTTTTTTTTTTTTTTTTTTTTTTAGAGGGAGGAAACAGTGTTAAACCCTGATGAAGCACCAGGAAGATCTGTCTCTGTTTCATCTGTCTTTAGAAATGGAGAAATTATTCCTAACACTAGCAAATCCTCATTCCCATGATAATGAAATAACTCAGTCTGAACCCAGCTTATAGAAAACACAGAGCAATATTTACAAAGGAAATAAATAAGACGAATAAAAGGTAGGAAGGGGAAAGCTGCTTGTCAAATGTATTCCATGCCTGGAGCAGGACTGAGATGTTCCCTCCATTTCCTACCCCCTTAGTTCAATTCGCAGTCAAAAAAACTGTCCCTTCCCCCAATTTTCAGTTCAAATATATACACATTATTTGGGTTCTTGCTTCTAAATTGCCTCCTTTTGAACATGACTTCAGGAGATCCAGACATGTAACCCAGGAGCATATGCTGCAGGCAACTCTTTGGGGATGGATTCTGGATCTGTGCAGCAAACTCATGCAGCAAGTGGGGAGCACCCTTGGCAGAGGAGCCACTCCTAATGCAAACACTGATCATAAACCAACCACGTGAACTGGAACCCTACAGACAGGCTGACCAGAGAGAAGAAAATTGATTAAACCTCTGCTACCTTGCCAAATTCCTCCTTTCTGCAAGAAACATTCAGGTAATTCTGGCTTACCGAATGTCTGAAAAAGTTCAGGCAAGTCAGCTGAAATGCAATAAATGTGTGTGTCAGATGGAAGCAAGTACCAGCAGCAAAATAAACACGATGCGGGAGATCAGCTGATGTCATCTTTCTATTCTCTTCTCTCCAAAAAGATACCTTTTTCCCCACAGAGCAATCACTGCTTTCTTAAAGGGATTCTAAACAGCAGTGCTGGTTGCAAAGAGCCATTATTCTTCCAAGGTGTTTATAAAGCCTTCCTTTCATCCCATCTCCCTACACATTTGTTGCTCTCTTTTTTTAAGGATACAAAGAAATTGAAAAATGTGCAGTTCTTGAAACTGTGAGAGTTTGGAGAACAGTTTTAGTTTAAAACACTTTTTTTTCCCCTTAAAACCCCCTATGTTTCTTCAGAAATTGTTTTCTTGCAGAACTTCATTTAACAAAAAAAGAAAAAAAGTATTTTTCTTCGAATTTTGAAAGGTTTACCTGCCCTCCCAGCCTGCTGGTGCTCATTGGAGTGCTTTTGATTTCCACAAACCCCGACTTTCTGTAAAGCCTTTTACTACCTGGGATAAGTGCTGTGAGATGCTCCTTTAGCAGGAGGTGCCCTGAGGTTGTGGCATGCAAAATTCAGTTTAGCCAATACTTCCCTCTACCGGGAAAGAAAAATACTGCCATGTGTCATAATTCCCTTTGAAATAAAGGGAGGTAGCAGGAGAAGGGTTTTCCCAAGGATGATGAGAGAGTCAGGGTGCGTGGGATGAGGAAAGGTCATCAGATCCAGGATACCATCAATACATTGCTCAAAGGGTTTTGGCCAGCCCAAATTGATCCAAATTCAAGGAGGATCCCCACAAGCTTCCTTCCCTGTTGACTTCCCAACCCCACTGTGAGGGAATGGAGCATTCCCACCTCTGTGACACAGAGAGCAGGAGGTCAGCCCACTGTTTGCACCAGGGCTAAACCCACCACTGGGTCTCCTCGGGGATGGTGCTAAAGCTTCTATTCTATAACACTGTCTGGGATCTAGGCTTGTGCCTTCCTCCTGCTTCTTCTCATCCCCCACTTCAATTTCAATAAGCAAAGAGACCCTGACATAAACCCAGCTGCTGTGTCAGGATACATCTGTATCAGTCTTCAGCTTCTGTCTTTTAATTAAGTGTATCATCCTCACGGAACATCTCCCATCAAGCCTCCATGGGGAAATCCTGTAACGCCTGGCTAAATTGCTACATTTGTTCAATCAGACTCAAAGATATAATCCTAAAGTGAACTAATCTAATTTAATAGGGGGAAAACTAAAATTTGCAGGCAGTGCCTCTGTCAACGAACGTGTCCAAGTGTGAAGAAAGCATTCAGTGCTCTGATAGACAGATAACAGCTCACATCATTAAAGGAAAGTTTATTTCATCTCCCTGAAACGGCTCACCCCCCACCCTGAATTAGGCTATTTTATATCACACCAGAATACAGCTGCCTTTTAATTTAGAAGAGGAGGAAGGTTATGCTGTGCTGGGCTGAATTATGTCCCATTATCGTGCTCTTGCCGCCTGTGGACAGCACAAATATTTAGTGATTAGGCAGTTCAGGGAGCAGAGAAACACTGCTTCACTAAGTGGGGAAAGCATTTATGTGGGGTTTGGTGATTAGCAGGGTCAGAACAGCAGAGCTTGGGCTTGCAGCAAAGCCTTCTGCCCCAGGGAGGTGTTTTAGGAGGGGGTAAAAGTCTAAACTTTACCAAGCACTGTGGGATTTTATGGCCGTGATTTTGCCACAAAATCTCTAATAGTTAGAGAGGGTTGATTGGGTGGTTTTGGTCAAACACTACCTGCAAGCCTGCAGTTAGAAACGTATCTTTAGGTGCATCATGGAGGCACAGCTAATGGGAAGACCTACACAGAGACTGCAGTGAAATTCAAAGTGATAAAGTAATTTTTTATTTTGCATTTAGTATCCTGATGTCTCTTCTTTCTTCCATTGCAGTCCAGCATGCCCCTTCCCCCCTTCATTTTAACACTAATTAAAGTCAAGCCTCTTTCCAGTACATTTACTTAATATTTCACATGGATCATGGACCATTTCCCTTTTTGTTTTATTTGAATCTTCTAATTAATTGTAATGCCTATTAGTTTGTATTCAGACACTGCCATTTCAGTTTCTGGGAAGTGCTTGGGGTAGAAAGACCCATTGTAGCTAAGCAATAAAGAGCACAATGTCTTTAGCACAGAAATAATCCTGCTCCTTAGGACCCCTCTAGGCATACTGATGCTCACACAGGCCAGACCTCAGGCAAATTATAGGTACCAGTGGTTAAGTGACACAATTTCTGATAAAAGCTTGATAGATCTGAGGGAAATTAAATGGAGCTATCCTCCTTTTCCTTTTCTTGTAGGGTTTCCTGTAGGGTTTCTGCAAACCTCAGTGCCCTTTTCCTGATGCTCCTCACTGATGTCTTCATCCTTACACTTACCGAGTTGAAAACCCAGGGGCTGTAGGATGCAAGGCTTTGACTGCACATGTTATTTTGCTTCCAAAACTCTCCAGTCCATCAGATAAATTCTTTCTGGTCACTTTTCCATAGCGTACCTGCTTCTCCATCCATTGCCAACCCAAGTCTACTGCAACAGCACAGAGATGTGACAGCACAGCCTTTTCTTCTGAAAAGAGGGGGACATGACTGAATTCAGGAGCTGTCACTAATATTTTTTCAGCATCTTCACACTGAACAGCTTAAGGAGCCATCAGTGCATGTAGGACCTGCCCTCAAGCTCTTTCAATCTAAACTCTTATTCTGAGAGTGCACGTGCAATGGGGCAAATTGTCTGAGCCCCATTGTCCTCAGGGATGAGTGCTGGTGGGATGAAGGCACAAGGAGGATGGGTGGTCAGGAAAAGCCTGGGTGGAAAATTATCGGTGGAAAAGGATTCAACAACAAACAGATGCTCACAAACTGCCTGTTGTGTTGGACTGACCCATTCCCTTCTTGGGGAATACAAAAGGCACCAACAGGATAAAAGACCAGGAAACTATTTCATGTGCAGGTGTCCCCCCTCCACATTCAAATGAATGCTGCACAAGGAGAAATAATTACCAAATATACCCACCAGCTGCATCTCTTGCCTGACTGAGGTGTCAAACACCACCCTGCACACATCTCTTTGGGATTTCTCCTTCTCTCCTTTGCTCGTTGGTAAGAACAGTCTGCAAATTTTTCACTTGGGACAAACTATGGTGAAGTCAATGGGTCCTCCAAGCATTCAAAAATTTGCCCTGTTAAAAACCAAGGAATCCTCTGAATCGTTTTGGTTTGCCTCTTTGCAGAAGATCTTAAACAAGGGTATAATTGCTCAATGCTCTCAGCTTTTCATACTTCATCCTTAATGGAATATTCTACTTCTGACAAATGGAGACTTGAAGAACCATGCTGCCCTTGACTGGAAATCCAGCATTAAAACACATCAATGCACACACTGAACAACCACAGTTTGCTTTCCAATCTGACCCCATTTGAGTGCAGGGTCAGACCCCTGCTGGATATTGAATGCTCTCCTCAGCATCAAGCAAACTCCAATAATTTATTTTTTTTTTCTGTAGAGTTTTTGAGTGCTCTCTCAGTGAGGGTTTTCTCTTTTTTTTTTAATATATATTTATTTATTCTTTCATTTATTTTCAAGCATTGATTTGGGGATTACTTCAAAAGGGATAGGATTGGGGTTTCTGCCAAGTATTTTGAAGGGAATTGCTGTCCTCAACACAAACACAGCCACCCACAATGTCAAAACATCCCAACTATTGACTTTCATCTTTAAAAGAACTGGATGGGTTCAAGGGTGACCTCTCTGTGGGCATCTGGGAGTACAACAGAAAGCATGATGGATGCCTTCCACTTTTCATAATTTGCTTTTCTAATGGATTTTCACTTCTTGGCTTGTTTTGTACTCATGTTCATATTGAAAGGGAAGGGAAGAGCAACACAAAAGCTAGTTTAAATAGATAGTTTGAAGTAAAGGAAAAGCCAAAGTATAAATATATGTAAAACACAGGTAGCCAC
Organism: Merops nubicus; assembly: GCF_000691845.1. Taxonomy (NCBI): domain Eukaryota; kingdom Metazoa; phylum Chordata; class Aves; order Coraciiformes; family Meropidae; genus Merops; species Merops nubicus. The sequence continues at coordinate 6,781 of NW_008615389.1, forward strand.
TTTGATCTCAGTGACAGTTTACTCCATTTTTCTTCAAACATTTTTTTTTCCTTGCCATATTACTATTTTTGTACAACACACTGACACCATTAACTCACTGGTGTCAATACCTCCCCAAGAACTTCCCTTCACTCTCTAGCCTCATTTCACACCCCAGGTTTAGTACCCACCATGGAGACGAGCACAGCTATGAATCCCAGCCTGTGCAGTGAGTACACAAACAAAAGCAGCCATTCCTTATGAAAACAAACCTAAACAAGCAGGATGACCTCTCCAAGTCCATATGCCTTGACAACCTGGTTCCAGTAATGTCCCCACCAAGGACTTGTCTGAGAAATACAGCAAAAAGGTCTAACTTAGCCCTGTTATCTCATTAGATGCAGAAACCATGACTCATTTAGGGCTACGATATAGCCCAAGACACTGAAGATTTAAATGGAAGAAGGTTGTCACTAGACTAAGCACACTCAGGCTCAGTGCAGAGTCCAAGACTTCCTCCCAAAATTATGAGTGTCTAGTAAACCTGACAGAGGTTAGAGCTCTACAACTATAAGATTTGTGGTTTTTTTATTTTTTCCAGTCTCATGTGAGTCAGTGGGATTCATGTGCTCCCATTAAGGTGTTTAAAATTTAGACCTAAGTCCAAGTCTAAATAAGCCTTACCATGTCTACCCTCCAAAAGGTCAGTGGAGAGATATATGTGATTATCCATCCTTAGGTGGAATAAGACCCACCAACCTCTGGAGATACCTTTCTCACCTGCATTGACTTTGTCATGAGCCTAGAGCTGAGGTTGTACTTTATTATTGATAAATTGTATTAGTTTACCCTTCCATATAAACTAAATAGATAAATATGCAGATTCTTTGTGTTCTTCCTGCATTCTTCCTGCCTGAGCTGACGTGTAAGCAGGAAGATATAAAGTCACCCAGACCCCATCCTCCCACTTGCTCTCTAGATTTGAAGAAAGTAAGTTAGCCAGAAACCTCTGTATTATTGTTATTGAATTGGGGTTTATTTTAGATAAATATATATACACACAAATATATGGGGGGGTTGATTTTTTTTTTTTTCCTCTTTTTTTCTTCACCTCAAACAACCTGTAACATCAACAAGTTCTCCAATAGAGGTGCTAAGGAGACCAGTCTCCCAGAACAGGTAAGTTCTTGCCATAAGCAAAACCAGAAGACACCACTTATAAAATAGCCACTATCTGAACAGTGTCTACTTCCTAATGATTTTTCTGTCATTTTGCTGTCTGTAAGAGCCATCATACTTCAGATATTTCTCAGCTTGAGAGAAAGGTGGAGACAGTGTCTTGCTGAGACAAGAGCAGTGCCTGAAGGTGCACTCTAGAAAGACACCACGGGAGCAGGGATGGTGCCCATTAAACTGCTCTGTAATCACCTGATTTGTCTAAAGAGATGTCGTTTTGGAGGAGATGTTTGGACCAATGTCAGGTAATGGGCTGCTAAGGCTTGCACAAATAAGTGAAAAATGGATCTTTAAGGAAGCTTTCAGAATTTAAGTAGGATAAAATAGTATTTGCTAAAAGCCTTGGTAATGCACGTAACACTGGCTCAGAATTAGTTTAATCAACACAAAAAACCCTCTGTATTTTTTCTAATGTATAAGTTCCATATTAGCTTGTCTCATGACTGACCAAAAATAAAAAAAAAAAAACCAAACAAACCTAAAAGCAACAAACCCCAAAATCCCAAACTCCCTTAAAATTGGGTCGGTTCATGATTTTAACAGACAAGGTCCTCAGCTGGTACAAATGGGCTCAACACCATCAAATTACAGCAGCTGAGGACCTAACTCAGGAATTGCTTGAAGAAATGGAAAGTGAGTAAAAGTTTCCCAGGCAAGTTAATTAACAGCTGAAATTAGCTTACTCCTGGGTGATGGTGGGTATCATCACAGTTTTCTTGCTACTGTGCCGTAGCCTCAATGGAAAGAGGAATTAGTTGTTATATGAACCTGAACATTCACCAGCTGCTTTTTCCCTAAAAAAAACAAACTCATTCCAAAATAGATCTCAAAGAATTTCTGGGAAGAACAGGGACAGGGGGTAGAATAATTCTGGAAAGTATTCAATTGTCCTTTGATAAATGAGGTGGGATAAATGAAAGGTGCATTTCATACCTGCTGCACTGGGAAGGAAATAGGGACATCCTCAGCTCCATCTGCCCCTCCTGGCTGCCCATCATCAGTGGGGGCTGCAGTGCTTGGTGATGCACTTTGCAGCAGGGCCAAAAATATCAACTTTTAGTGGTCTTTATAGTTTCAGCCATCTTCCCAGCTTTGATAAATGAGGTAGGATAAACGAAAGGTGCATTTCATACCTGCTGCACTGGGAAGGAAATAGGGACATCCTCAGCTCCATCTGCCCCTCCTGGCTGCCCATCATCAGTGGGGGCTGCAGTGCTTGGTGATGCACTTTGCAGCAGGGCCAAAAATATCAACTTTTAGTGGTCTTTATAGTTTCAGCCATCTTCCCAGCTTGTAGCATGGCTGCATCCTGTCCTGCACAGGGCTTTTTCATGGGATTTGGCTTTACCTGTGTAGGCATCTTAAGCTCAGGAGTGAGCCACATGTTTTTGAAGAGTGTAATAGTAGTCACTCTTGCCTGTGACTGCCAAACAGTTGTGTGAGAGTTTTGGCATCTTCCACTTTAATTAACCATGTTGATCCTGTAACCAATGCCAACAAACGTAGTATGCAATGTATGATACCTGACCCAGTGAAACGTTAAAACTGAGTGGCTTATAGCATACATAGGGGTGACAGTCCCCCACATCAGTGCTTTCTTAGGAAAGCTTTCCCAGGAGCACAGCTGGGGTTGAACCAGGGCACACTGAGGGAGTTGCCCCACAGTTGGGTATCAATAGAAGTACTGTCGTTGCACATTTTACAATTACACACATTTTATCCCCATTTCCTAAATCCAACTATGTGAAAAGAGCACTTGTCTCCTCTGTCATTCCTGAGATATCCATGGCAGAGCATGCCTCCTGTATTGAGCTCTGTGGTGTAGTACCACATCAGATTCCTGGTTCTCATTTCAGAGTAAAGCTGTGATTCACACTGAGGAGAAACTTGAAAATGTAAATTGAACCTCATTGAGGTAAAATACCTGCTAAAAGCATGAGCCTGAGGTGGGATGGGAACTCCAGATCTCACTGCCCCAGGGGCTCACAGCCAGCCCTGAGTTTAGCCATGGAGAATTGCTAAATCAGATCAATGCTAAATTAGATCAATCAGATCTATGCAAGATCTTCCCCATTTTCAGGGGAGCTGGAGGATGTAGAAGTTGCGTAAAAAGGTGTTTAAAGATCACAAAGGAGAATAACCTAAAACTTAACTAGAAATGTGCTCCCCATCTCAGGAAAGATGTTTCCTTTCAAGATTAATGTTTGGCTTGCTTCGTATTTTTTTCTCCTCAAATCCACATTTCCAGGTTACTGATCTTGTTGAGAAACACACTGACTGAATTTTCTCCTCTTGGACATGCAAATACACAGTTTGATAAGCAAGCCCAGCTGCTTCTCCTCAACATACTGCCAGACATCCACTTTCTGGACAGGCTCAGACACAGCCTGGCCAATCCCATGGCACAGGGTCATCTCACACCAGAGAGTTTGACACCAGAATAAACCATCAAGGCAGTTCATGGTTTACCAGGGTAGATGGACCATCTCCTTGAGATCCTCCCACCTTACCCCAAAACTTTCAGGTCTGTAAAATCCATCTTTCAGCTGCTAGCCCCCAAACCAACACTCAGTTCTCCAACACCTTACCTTACCAGAACTGAGACACCCTTCTAAGTATCCATCATTAAGGGATCATCTCCTTCCTTAGGCATGGTGGGGGGGGTTTCCCCCCTCATATTTTATACCTTGCAGCTGGCTCCTGTGGGCTGAATGGCTTAACCCTTTCCCTGCCACATCCAATAAAACTGACAGTCAGTCCCTGCTCTTCAGCTCCCAGGAGAGGAAAAATTTGCTGTATACTGTCAGGACTACAACGATCATGACAGGCAACAGCTATACCATAAGTGGATCAGACATAGGAAAACACTGAAAATAGCAAAAAGATTATTTGATTGATGAGAAAAAATGCCTGTGTGAGGGGCTTTAAGAGGTAAATCCATTCATGTTAAAATAATAAATAGAAAGGTGATAGTGAATAAGTGCCTTAATTGAATAAAAAAAAGCAGGTACTAAAGAATTCTTAATGTAGCATTAAAGGTATATCAAAAAGCAGTGGCTTGGAGCTGAAGTCAAGCTAATTTAAATGAAAGATAGACTTGTGATCTTAAGTGTAAGGCTAATTAGCTATGAAACAAATTACTAGGGGGCATTCTCAGTGATGTCTTCAGGTCAAGAGCTATAACCCCAGCTAGACAACTTACTTTAGCCAAATGCAGCCCAACACACACCTGCAAATCTGGCAGTGTTTAAACCTGTGTTTCCAGGTCCTTTCTGTGGCAACATGACACAGTTATAATATAGCACCAAGGTCACTCAGTTGGCTTGTACTCATACTACCCAAAGTTTCATGTCAACTTGCACAAACCTCAGTTCACCATCTGTCCAACAGGCTTCTGCATCTATCTGCCTGCAATCGTATTAAATCTGCACTTGACTTGTAAGCATCTCAGCCTGCTCTGCTACACCCTACACCCTCTTGCAAAAGTTACTTTGTGCTTATTGCAGGAAAATCTCTTTCCACCTTCTGGTTTTGCTGTCCCAACGCATATGAGGTCTCAGTTAGGGACCATATCAATTGGCTGGATGGGATGAGCAAACACATTTTGGATGAGTAGATCTTGCTGTTTTGGAGCAACTTATGCTTTGAGGGTATGTATGATAAATATTCCAAGTGTATTTTCCAGCTTTCCTCTGTGCCATGGGATCATGGAAAACTCACCGCAGGGAAACTGCACCCCTCCTATACACTTGGGAGAAAGGGGTTTTGATGCAAGCTGGATCCAGAATAAGCATTGCTCAACCCTCTGGTTTAACCCTCACTGGCATTGCTACAGGGTAAGGGGTAGTGGTTTTAAACTAAAAGATGCTGTATTTAGACTAGATATAAAAAAAAATATTTCACAGCGAGGGTGATGAAACACTGGAACAGGTTGCCCAGAGAGGTGGTAGAAGCCTCATGCCTGGAAACATTCCAGGTCAGGTTGGACGCTCTGAGCAACCTGATTTAAACTCCCTCACTGCAGGGGAGTTGGACTAGATGACCTTTAAAGGTCCCTTCCAACCCGCAGCATTCAATGATTCTATGGTTCTATGATTTATTCCACTCTCAGGAACAGTCACGACTCTCTGCTTCTATTTTGCAGGATTAAACAAGCTAGGATTCTAGGTTTCTTTCTAAAGTCTTTCTAATTCACTGCCTATCACAGAAGCCCTTTAATTCTTGTTTGATTCATACGAATCTTTGTTGACCATCATTTATCAAAGCATGTAGAGGTGTAGATGCAACCTCACCCGTGCCCTCCTGTTGTATTAGCACTCCATGGGCTGTGTCTCAGCTGACAGATCTTCACTCACATGTCTCTGTTTCATGGTTACACCACATTACACATCACAAAACTTTATCCAAGTCTTCACTGTGCTCTGCTGTTTCCATCACCTGGTTGCAATTGTCCCCATTTGGCCCCCAGTAGAGGACTTTATGCTCTGCCCTATTACATTTTGTTTATCAGCATACCAGTGGATTAGATCTACCACAATCTTCTTTCACAGAAAATAATTTCAAACCTATTTTATTCAATTTTTCACTTTCCTTCAAGTCCTTCATTGTTTCCCCCTCAAAATGTGTTTTACAGCCCTGCAACACACCCAATTCAGATTAGCAAGTCTCTGATTGCTTAAATTCCTTGTTACATCCTTTTTCAAACACAAGTATAACATTTAGGTTGGATTCTGTGGCCTTTTTCCCCCCTCTTTCTACCTGTCCAGATCTGACAGATTCTCACAAAATCCTTACTGACAGATTTGCAGTTTCGTGTGCTAGTTCTCAACAGTATTTTTGAAAAGGGTTTATCTGAATCCCTGGTTCCATTGCTTTAATTCCCTTCTCTGATCACCCATGGACATACTCACATTTTCATTCAGATATTTCTTGTTAGACAAGGAAGATATAATCCAATCTTGAATATCATCTTCACTGAACACAAAGGAGAATATACCTGGTCTTTATCAGATAGATAGATAGATCATCTTAAATCCTAAAGATGTCCAAAACCTAATCTCTACCCCCTTTTAAGCCAATCTCATATTTTCTTTATTTTTATTTCTTCTTTCTTATATAGCCAATGAGTTAATTATGGCTGTTTCTTTTTCCTACTCATGGTGTAAGTCTCTTTTACTCTGGAAATTCTCACTCATTTAGCTTTCTGACCCTTAAACCACAGCTTTCTCTCAGCATGATCCTTTCTTCCACTCCCTCTAAGTTCTCTCCTTGCTGCTAATACTCCTTTTTAAGGCACTTATTTATCTGTTTAGGTTTCAATCTCTACAGCTTGAACAGAGGACTCAATTTGGTTTTGCACTCAAGTATGTCATTTTGGTCTAAAACCACTAGGAGGAAGCATTCAACAAGTTTCACTGGCCTGTTGCAGATCCCAGTCTTAATTTTATTAAATTCAGAGTTTTGAGCAGGAATCAAGGGGTACACTGAGTCTCAGAACCCCTTGAAAGTGCCGTGGCACATAATCCGTTGAAGACATGTAACTATTCATCTCCTGTGAGACTGGCTCCCCTGCTTCTACCACAAACCTGTTCTCCATCTACTGAAGAACAGAAGCCACTTCTAATTTCCAGTGCATTTCTCCCCGATTATTCTATTTGCCTTTTAGACATTTTTCTCCCTCACTCATATTTTCTCCCTGGCTTATTTACTGAGAGTTTTGGTGCACCCTCTCAGCTCTTATTTCTAGGCTGAATAAATGAAACTTGAATCTTTTTTCATAACATAAATTGTTATTCATTCTAGTGTTGCTTTTCTGCACTTGATTTAAAACTCTTGAATTACAAAGGTATCTGGAAAACAGGAGGAAAAAAACTTTTCTTTCAAGTACAATAGCAATTTAATTTGCTAAGGAGCTGAAAATCACTGAACTAAATTGTCCACATGGTCTTGTTAATGCTGATATTCTCAATGGTAAAGTCTGTCTAGTTTATGCTACAGGTCCTGATTTTTGTTTAAGAAAATAGTTTCTCATTAGTTAGTTCCACATAGACCTTTTTTTTTTTAAAACTCTTTTGACTAGGGTGCAAATATTCAAGGCCTTTCCATTACCTTGATTTTGTGTGAAAAACATATATGCTTTAGGTAGTGAAATCAAGGCCACTACAGAGAGTTGTTCTGGTATTTATTCTCATGTTCTTTATTGAGATATTTATTGTGCTACATCACTATCAAAGAAATAAACAAAACCATCATGTTATTGAGCTGGTATTTCTCATGAACTGCCAAAGGGACAAGTTTTAAGCCCTCATATTTTTGTCATCTCTATTAATAACCTCTTTAAAAATGCAATAATTTGGGGTAAAATTTCTAACTGATACATAGCTTATGGAAGAGGTAACTGCTGAAGGGACTAGGTTGTTAACTCAATGCTCTCAGAATAGTGGTTAAAAGGAGGCAAGCACATAAAATGCTGTTCAGTATGACCAAAACTGATGGCAGTCCAGTTGGAAACAAGTCGGTATGTCACGTTGCCTTCATAAGAAACTAGGATCTTAACACAGACATAGATAAGATCCAAAATTAAGGGGGCTCAGGTGAGAAGCAGAAAAAATAAAGAACATGGTAAGAGACTTGCCTTGCTCAGAATGATATAACTTTTACTCAGAAGGGTTTCTGCAGAAGACAAATTTCACCCTGAGGGGCACTTGTAATTTCTTGCACCATAATCAATTCACTTAGGGTACCGAGTGATCTTTTGCATCCAACCTCCCACACTGGTGGAGCTCTGACTCAGCTTCAGGGTGGCCTCCCCAGGCAGACAGCCTGTATGTAGCTGGCTGTCAATTAACTAATGCTACAATCAAAAATACCCCTTCCCGGCACACAAACTGGCAAAGATGAGCTGCATTACTTTGGGCTACAGATATGTTTAAACCCATAATCACCTGAGAGGATGCAATGTGTTTTAAAAATAATTTTAGCCAACTAAACTAATTAAATTTAATTATTTATTTTTTAGTTGTTGGTTTTATTTTTTATTGTGAAGGAATAGAGACCTCTGGGTTCCAAAGGCACAAAGCTGTTGAATTCTCTGATATAATGCAGATTCAGTGTGCTCCTTTCTTAAAACCAGAGGGAGTATTAGTCAAAAATAATTAAAGATGATACAATGACAGGAATGGTTGAGAGAAGCTGAGGGAATATCAGAGAGGAAAGGAAAAAGTACTATAAATATTATTTGCAATCAGTGCTCAGACAATGTTAATTGAAAACAAAGTTTCCTTATTAGCTGTAATTTACCATTTGTAGTAAAAGAGAATTTCTATCCAAAGAGGTGAAAAAGACAGAAGAAGAAAGAAACACAAGACAGGACATATAACAGTCACTGTAGAGAAGAGGTGTTGATGAGAGTAGGCAAGTTGCAGCAGCTTGCAAGCAAAGAGTAAAGCAGGTCCTACTCAGTCACAAACCCCAGTTTCCTTTCCAGCTGAAGTCAATGTAGAGGGAAAAGCTCACCCAAGACTTGCCCAAACCTGCCAATGCCAACAGTGCCCACACAGCTACAGCCTTGTGACTAATTAAAATAAAAAGCATTTTATACCAGCTTATGTGTAATGTGTTTGAAGTTTAAATATGAAATTAAAAAGTCAAGGGTCAGTTATGACTATGTCTAGTGCATGGTGAAGGGTAACGTGACCGTTGTTAGACGCCAAAGTGCATCAGCTGGAAGCAACTCCAAGTACATGTACAAAGGATGAAAGGCAGAGTGCTGTTTGGACAGGTGTTTTTCTGAGAAGCCCAGGGACATGAAGAAAGATAAAGAACCTCATAAGGAAAATGTGACGAGGATCATGACAAATTACATGCATACATAGTTTCATAAGAAGTACAGTTTATGATTACATCCTTAGTCTTATGTTAACCCCAGACCCAAATGCTTCAACTCAGATTTCTGAGTTGTCTACATTACTCATACTTTGTTTTCTTCTAATCTTTGCAGGAGCGAAAGAACTGGTCCTCTCATCAGAGAAGCACGAGCAGAAGGAAACAAGGCTCCTACCACCAATGGGACCCATCTGCCTTAGGTCAAGGCCTCATTTCATGGCCATGGGTGATGCTCACCACTGTGACCAAGGACAGCTCAGATGGGGCCCATGTGGCACTCTCCAGCCCGGGTTTCTGGGGCATAAGGCAGCAGCTGAAGTGATGTTGCCAATTTGCCCCCAGTGGAAATGCATATTTCTGTCTCTTTACCACATTCACATGAGTGAATTAGGGCACGAAACTTAACAATTCTGTGAAGTTTGAGGAAAACATGTAATAAACACAATTTGTTACGGGGTGACCGATAGACACACGACACAGATGCCTCCACCTTGATGGGAGAGGAAAAGAGGATAAAAAAAAATAATCCTTACAGACAGAAGATAAAGCAGGGTTTTACTCGGTACAAGTTCTGTAATACTAAGAGTTGTGTTTATTATTTCATCAAGCTGCAGTAACACAACTACAATAGCATACATGCCAAAACTTACTCTGTAAATCAAGCATACCAAAAGAAGTCCACTGTGGTGGATCAGTGATTCATGCACTGGTTATGTTTGTGGTACATGTCCCCAAACATAAAAATAATATAAATCAGTAGCCATTTGCTTAACAGGTTTATGATAAAAGTATCAATTAGGAATGGACTAGGGGTAAATTTTAGCTCCTTTCCCTTTGACAATATATCTCAATACTGATGTTCTTTTTCTGTTCCTCAGCAGATCCCTTGGTGTTGAGCTTTCCTCTGCTTCAGGGTAATGCCAGCATATGTTGCCCATCACTGCTGGGAATACACCCCTGCTCTCAGGCACCCTGGGCCCTGTTTTGCAGTGGGATGTCCTTCATCAAACAGACCCAAAACCTTTCTCTGCATATGGAAATACTGAACAAAGCTGAACGTTTAGCAGCTACCTTAGTTAACTGATCATGATCAACAGACTTTGTGTAACAAGGAGGCTGCCTCAGCTGGCATGTGTTTGCAATGTCAGCTTCTGTGAATGTTTTAAAATGTTGTTACCAACAATATCACTGATGAACTATTTACAGTCTGGAGATTGTTGATTACCTGCAATTTCTCCATTCTCAACCATGATATTGCCACTACTGGCTCTTGTGGCACTATCATATGATGGAGGAAAGGATGCTGAGGACAAAGTTTCAGACTTGCCAGAACTCCTATCATAGTTTTCACCCATCATAGATGCTATAAGTCCTCCGTTTTCTGGAGAAGCATCTCCAAGAATGTCAATGCTGCATGTTCTGTGATTTTGCTGGTAAGAAGCCTGCTTTATGGACTGCAGGAGCAGGTGACTCCTGTAGGCACGCTGGATGACAATGGCAGAAGCTTCCTCTTGTCTGTGTCTGAGTGTAGTAGATATTGGCTCATATGAATTTTTCGATGGATTTGCAGCCATGAACTTCTCCTCCATTTGTACTTTTAGAGTATCCAACACCCCAGAATCTCCTAACACTCGTTTGGTAAAAGCAAACAAGATATCCAAGCAGTGGATCCTGTCTCCACTGACCATAGGCAGGTCCATTGCTATGAGTTCAACTTTGTTTGGTTTGGGTACACGTAAGGGTGCAGCCAGAGCATCTGCAAAGTCTGAAAGTGCAGAGAAAGTTATAAACTGAGTTGCCTCAGGATCAAACTTCTCCCAGACTTCATAAAAGATGTCAAAGTCATCTTCCCCTAAAGGCTCTGTGCTTTCCTCAGTAGCAGCATTGAAGTTCTCCAGAATAACAGCTATATACATGTTTACAACAATGAGAAACGATATAATGATGTAACTTACAAAATAAATAATACCTATGGCAGGTTTGCCACATTCACCTATAATACCATTTACGTTTGGATCACAGTATGGTGGCCCAGTGTTTAAAATAGGACTGAGAAGACCATCCCAGCCAGCTGACGTTGTGATTTGGAAGAGACAGAGCATGCTGTTACCAAAAGTTTGGAAGTTGAACATATCATCAATGCCATCTTCCATCTTCACATAGGCAAAGTTAGCCATGCCAAAAATGGCATAAATGAACATGACCAGAAAAAGCAAGAGGCCAATGTTGAAGAGAGCAGGCAGGGACATCATCAGTGCAAAAAGCAGGGTCCGGATTCCTCTGGCAGCCCGGATGAGTCTCAGTATTCGTCCAATCCGAGCCAAGCGAATGACCCTGAAGAGTGTGGGTGGTATGAAATGTTCAAACGCTTTCCCAATGCCAGAAAGCAGTGAGGCTAAAATGGAAAGGGTGACAACTGGTTAGAATACCACACTTCTGCTGAACTAGTAAGTAGGATGAACTGGTAATATCTGTAGAGCTGAAAAATATCCGATGTGTGCACGCTAAGGCCCTAACAGAGCAACCTTCAATTGATGTTAGTTAGAGTTGAAAAAATAGCTGTAGAAAACAACAAACTACATTCTCCAGCCACCAGCAGACAGTACCCACTGCACTAAGGATGGCAAGCATCTTTCTGTGCACAGCTTTAGACATCTGTACCAGTCAGCACTCATTCACTGGCGTTTTTATTTGACACTGATTGCATGAATACTTCAGCAGGTGAAGGTTAGGTTCCTTCTAAATGTGACTTCAAACACTGAGACTACAAGGGTAAACTAAGAAAACAAGTTATGACAACAATGTCACGGTCATCATTTAGGTAATAAAGTCAAGATATGTATAAGCAAAACCAGTGATAAACATAGAATTTGGGCATGTCGCTCTACAATGGCTTTTAGTTCAACACAGGGACATAGCTCCACGTGGATGTTATGTTACCTTTAGTTAGCAGGAAAAAATGAGAGAACTAATAGCACCAGAAGAGGTTTGGCTTTTCTAGGTTCAGATACATTTTACTGGACTTCCACTCTAGGAACTTAATTTCTCAAGGAAGAGTTGTATTCTTACTGGAATTTTAGCCAAAATATAAGTCATTCTAAAGAAAGAAAGTTTTTTTCCCTGCTATGAATCCTTCTGCTATTTTGACAGTACTAGCCCCAGGAATAGTTAAACTGGAAGAAAGCTCAAATTGTCAGAAGAGCTCTTTACCCCATTCTTCCTCTGCAATCCCTTCCAATAAAAGCTAACACATTTGTGTTGTTCTTTTCTCTCCTGTTACACAGTGTGAACCCTTCTTTTCAATCAGCTCTGACGAAGTTTCCAGCAACTGAATTTCATAAGCTATAATTTAATTCCAGACTTCATATTCTCTACATATTTCAATTCTCCATTACAAACACAGATGACAAAAACCAGCAATTTTTATTTGATCAAAGATTTCTTAGTTGTCACTAAATCTGTAACAATGGAAATTATCATATAACGTGGTACTGGAATGATGTGCTATTCATTCTGTCTTTCAGACTAGGAAAAAACAACCCAAAGAACAATTCTGAAAGATTTTACATAACACAGCTGCCTTTTTAAAAAAATAAATTATTAAAAGAAAATAAAAAAAAAATATTATTTCATATTATTTTACTATAATGATGATGGGGATTTATGATTTCCACTTCAACACCCTTTTGCAGTTGATAAATTCTAACCAGGTTTTTTTCCGAAAAGAATGATAATTGATTTAGTAAAGAATCTGCCAAACCAATTTTACTTACCAACCAGTGACATGATCACAACAACTAAATCAAATATGTTCCAGGCATTTGAGAAATAGTACTGTCTCAGAGCCACCAATTTCAGTACACATTCTGCAGTAAAGATGGCAATGAAAAGCAGATTGAATTTGTTAAGGATGTTAGTCTTCATTTCACTTTGCTCATAGGTTTCCACCATCATGGTGACCATGTTAAGGCAGATGAGAGTCATGATGAAAATATCAAAGGCTTGGTGTGTTACAATGTCAAAAAGGAACCCTTGGTATCTGTTCTAGAGGAAAAAGATACATCTGGCATCAGTTATGAAACTAGAAAGTATTCATGTACATGTTTCCAACAGCTCCAATTTTTATGTGGAAAAGCCATTCAACTATAGCAGAGTCAGAGAAATTTAAGAAAGGCAGAATATAAAAATGGCATTAAAAATCTCTTCCCATCCAGAAATTTAATAAGTTCCAAGGTGAATGTAAAACTCAACAATATTTATGCAAGAACTCAATAAATATTTAACCTGTAAAATCTTTCAGTGCGATTTCTTTTGGTATGGAATTAACTTTAGAGCACTGTCTGAGTATCAATGTAAAGACAGTATAAATAATTTATATGAAATACATAATCGTATGTACTTTTCAGTGAATTAAATTGCACTTCTGCAATGCATTTTCCTTTTCAAGAATTCAGCCTTACCAGTGGTCTTGGAATGGGTTTTTGAGGTTTCTTGGATCCGAGCTTTTTCATTGCATTGTAATATTTTTTCTGTTCTTCTGTCATAAAGATATCTTCCCCACCTAAGTACAAAAAGAAATATCACTGTTATTTTGGTGAGAAAACAGCACTTCTGCAGTTACAAAGACTAGAATTCTGGAAACTAGCATTCCTTCCTTTTTCACATCTTGCTGGTACTACCCCTTTTCATAATGCGTAACTGTGTCCAAAAATCAGAGTAGCACAAACCACATATTCACAGAGCAGAAGTCCTGGGGTAAAACCCAGCTAGCTCAGAAAGCATGAAAACAAAGGACCTACTGACAGCCTGGAAAGGAATAAACCTTCCTCTGGCTTCCCACATCCTGGTCTTGTGTAAAACCCATTTTAAAATACTCACCAGACCATCTGTACCAGATCCCTGTCTAAATAATGAGAATAATGAGTCTCCTGTCATGCTCAGTTACCAAAAAGAAGCAAAATTTTAAGAGGCTGCGGAGATGTCATTGCCTTTGACATGCTGGGGAAAGAACTAGATATTTAGGTTGTAGAGGAAAAGAGAGGAGGAAGAAACCCACCCTAGGTGTTACTTCTGCTAACTTAATTAGTCATGCTCTTGTAAATGCCAATAGAAGTTCTAGATTTCCATGTACAGCAAGGACCTTATCCTCTAAAGATAGCATTGCCCATGACATAATAGCTGTCTGGAAGCAAAACAATACACTTATCTTTTTCTTTTGTTGATTGAAGTTGTCAATAATAACACCAACAAAGAGGTTCAGCGTAAAGAAGGATCCAAAGATAATGAAGGCCACAAAGTAGAGATACATAAAGAGATTGTGCTCCATTTTTGGCTGTTCATTTTTCTGCAAGAATCAGAATCAATGTGAAAAAATGATCAATAACAAAATGAGCCCAGTTCAGAAAAATCTTCATACTGCAGATCCTCACATGAAGTGATTTTATGGAAGAACTAAGATTTACAGCTCTACTTCTCATTCTAGCAAAATCGGTATAGTTTAAAACTATCAGTAGTGGATAATACAAAATATTTCATATATTCAACACTTTCGGAAGTGGAAGAAAATAGTGGTAGAAAGTAACATTTATACTGTGACTACTAGATGCATCAAAATTCTAGGACCTCATAAGGACATCATTGCTCAGATGCTGACTGCTATCCTTTCAGAAATTAAACATGACTCTTACGAAACTACACACCAAGCACAAGACCTGAGAAATAACTAACGAGATAACATGGCTCAAAAAAATAGTATTACAAAATGTTTATACTATGACACCTTTCTAGTTAATTTGTTTTCTTTTAGAGTGTTTGTTTCTGTAATTTCTGGCTAGTTAATGCCAAACAGGATAATTTAATTCATACTGATATATTTGCACTAAAAAAAATGTAGAGCACAACTTAGTCTTTGACTAATGGTGAGTGATGTTTACTTTTATTTTAAATGATTTTTTTTTCCCACAAAATCTCTTGTTAGGGTTTTTTTTTTCTTTTCAGAACTGACAGAATCCTACCATCTGCAGCTGATTGAGTCCCTAGTGAAGTCAATAGAAATAGCTACTGAATTGGCCATTCTTGACATGATTTCACAAGCATTTCAGAAGCATTTCTTCCCAGAAGAACAGGAGCTGTAAAATGCTCAGTACTTGAAAAATCAAGCCAACTATTTAGAAGTCTAATTCCAAGTTCTTGCCATTAAAACCCTTGGCCTAGCTGTGTTTTTTTCTTATTATAAAAAAAAAAAAAAAGTTCTTCTTCTATGGCTATTATCAATCAAAATAAAGCTAGAACAAGAGTTTTTTTAAATTGAAACATAAAACCCCCATTTTCCTACAGGATTATTTTGAGATTGATTCCTCTGAACTCATGATCAAATTAAGATCTCCTCTTAGTTTCCAATTCTTTGTCTTCCAGGACATACCACTTTGTTCTGTATAACGTTGGATGACACTTCTGGTAAGACAGCACACAAGACTGGTAATATAAACAGTAGGGAAAATGGAACTAGTGATGCCTGACATTGTTTTACAGTAACTTAGTTTAAAGTCCACTTCAAAACATAAACCCAAACTTCATCAGGAATTGAGCTATTGTGGCTGAGCAACCATTTAAAATACAATCTGGTTTACTCCAAGCTTGAGTTTCATGAAAGATGTGTGAAGGTAAGTGCCTCCATGTGAGTGGGAACCCTCAATTCCTCTGCTAGCCGATGGACGTCTAGTAGTGTCAATGTAGTGTAAAGAGGTGTGCAGCTGAACAGTATAGATATCCAAGGCAAGCTGCAATGCTCACTATATCCCTCTGAGAATACTGATGAGGCCTCCATGAACCAGAAGACTCTTGGAAATGAGGTCACATGGAGACCTTTATGCTATAGGTAACTGCATTTAGGTGGGTGGATCTGGAGTTGAATCTCTCTCCCTGTTACAAGACATTAGCTTTAGGATACTATGACTCATTCACAGATTAAATGTTTATATCAGCTGATAAAAATAACTCCTGGGAAGATTTAGCACGGATAGATAGCAGGTGAAAAAAGTGCAAAAAACAACACTTTTGTAGAAAGCTGTAGCATTAACAGAAAATATAACCTGAATATGGTGACTGACCTCCCGTGAATCTACTGCCGCGTACATTATGTCCATCCAACCTTTAAATGTTGCCTAGAATGGGAGATTATAGACAATGTGTTAAACTTTCAGGGTAAAAGTCTTCACATAATTTGCAGTACCCAGATGACACTGAGGTAAGAGCCTTTGGTACGGTCACATACACAAAGCACTGAGCTTCCACTTTAAGGAAGCTTGCCCCTGCTGTATATTCGGCATTCTCAGCCTTATCAGGATCTGAAAGCTTGATAGAGTGGGATAGAACACGTTGTCCTAGGGTGCTGCCAGGGCAAACCTTCACTAGAGTGGTCTACTAAGGGCCATGCAATCCTAATGGCTGAAAAAAAAAAAGTCTGTGTTACAGATGGTTATTTCAGTATTTGCCCCAGGTTTTCTTCCAAGATTGACTCCAGCTCTCAGGCTCATGAACCTGCTGGAGGCTGAAACAGCTCTTGTCCACCAGCTGCTTACTTTAACACCTGGAAAATCACAGAGGGATTTAATTTCCATTGGATCAATTTAATTTGTGTACACGAACAACAGTGGTGTGTGAACAGCCAGCTACAAGGGAAGAGCAAGCTGTATGATATCACTGATCTCCACCTCCGTGAAGAAGTTCTTCAATATGAAGGTGGTGAGACTCTGGAATAGATTGCCCAGAGAAGCTGTGGATATCCCCTCCCTGAAGGTGTTCAAGACCAGGTTGGATGAAGCTCTGAGCAACTTCATCTAATTGATAAGAGTCCCTGCCCATGGAAGAGAGGTCAGATTAAATTATCTCTAGGGTCCCTTCCAACCTAAGCCATTCTATGATTCTATGATCTATAGGATTCTATGATCATCCACAAAGGTGAGTCAGAATTGACAGATAATCAAACCCATCAGACATGGTGTTGGCTAGTGAAGGCAAGCAGAACTCACCACTTGAAGAAGAGCCAGGTAGCCAGAGCCAACATTGTCAAAGTTGACTTTAACATTGACCCAGAATATTTTTCCTGTGTTATTATACATTTTACAGTCTGCTATGTCATTGATCGATTTATTTAATTCTGAATCTTCTTCTGTCAGATTCACGCATTTCCCAAACTTCCCAGCAAACAGGTTCACTCCCATGATGCTAAAGATGAGCCAGAAGATAAGGCAGACAAGCAGAACATTCATGATGGAAGGAATGGCTCCCAGGAGGGCATTGACAACCACCTTGGATGAAATGGGAAAGGAAAAATACACTTACATAAAGATGAACCCAAGTATTTGCTCAGTGTAATAAGCAGTCAGTCATCTCAGCAAAGAGAAACTTAAAATTTTCTCTGTAAGTACTAGTCACAGCTGGCATGGGGACCTTGAACAAAGATTCAAAGGTCTATAGCACCTCTTAAGTTTTCAAAGGACTGGTTGGTACTTTTGGGGCTGCTGTGAGCCACTACGACATAAATAGACTACAATGTGAGTCCATCTTCTTTTGATCTTGGTTTTGCAGTGGGGGATCTTTCACTTGTTTGATTTAACTTTTTATAACATAAGATTTCTGAAGTATTTATCCACAAGCACTAGTACAGAGCACTAGTATTAAAACTGTAGTAAACAGTTTTTAAAAGGAGCAGTAATAACTCTCCACTAGTACTTTGCTAGATTATTTTTTTTAGTGGATTATGATTGTGTTTGGAGTCTATAACCATGAGCTAAGTATTTTTTCTGTGCTAGGTGCTGTATAATCACAGATGTCCACGTAGGTTTTAAGTGCATGCTAAGAGGTAAGAGATTGCTTCATAAAATGGGGCAGGGTAAGGAAACTGAGAATATTTCTTTGAGTTTTGCAGTGAACTCAGCAGTCACATAGTAAAGAAGAACTTGATGGATCAGAAGGAAAACAAAAAAGCTTTCTGAATGCTTTTGTGGAGACCACATCACACACGTTCCATAGAGCAAGACAGAAAGTACAATTGCACCTGTTTCAAAATTGACTCCAGACATGGAAATTTTTACACATTCTCTTAATTTCATGTAATCTCTGTCTGTTTTCACAAAGACTAGGCTGCAACCAGAGAGATTCCAGTCTCACTTCCAGAAGCTATCCAAAAGCAACCATTATCTCAGCTGCATTGAGGCTGCATTCCCATCTGAAGGTGTGACAGTGATGCCACATATATTTCTATCACCTCTTTTCAGATTCCAGAATATATTCCATAGAAGACCAAAGTTCTACCCAGATACCACCGTGGTTATCATTCTGCTTCACATTGCACTATACAGACGTGTTTTGCATATGGCTGAGGGAATCTTTCTCTGCATTTGCACAATGGTAGATTTGTCATTAAATGTAATTAATGTTCAGCACCTTCACATTGTTCCAAGTGCTCCTTTGATAGAAAAGCACAGCAAATATTCTAGAGGTAAACACTCCTAATTTTTGAAAGAATAAATCTATCTGGAACAATAATTTGAACAAAGTACCTCTTAATAGCCTCAAGTTTTTGTAAAACAATCCAGTAAGAACCTGCAGATTGGAGGTGATTGATTCCTCTGAATTAGCTTGCCATCAGACTTAAAAAATGAGAATTGTGTTCACATTTCTTATTGTCTGTTTTATTTTTTGCTCTCTTAGCAAGACAGGAACACAAAAATGACTGAGCAGCACTGGGACAAAGTTCTGCCTAGTCTAGTTTTAGTTTCAGCTACACTTGGTTTGATCACTTGAGGAAAGCCTATACGGAGGAGCCAATACAGAGGAGCACAGAAAAACTGCTTTTTAAAAACTCATTTGACAGGTCCTAAACTGTATTTAGGGTAGCCACATGAACTTCATAAAGACACAGTCATGAGTTACGAACCTGTTACATGCTTATTAATACTGAGAAACTGCAACTTGTATTCAGTCTTACCCTCATTCCCTCAAATCGTGACAATGCTCTCAAGGGTCTCAGAGCTCGGAGAGTCCTGAGAGTTTTCACAGGGCCAAATGAACTGCCTAAGAGGTTTATTAAAGACACCTGAATGGGAAGACAAAAAAAAGTATTAGGAAGATCCTGACAACTGTTTCCTTTGTTCTTGTTAGAAACAAAACCAAACAACCCCAAATCTCACCATATTTTCAGTGCCCAACATGCAATAACCTGAAACCACCATTAAAGGAGATAACGTTGCATCCAGAAAATAATCATTCTGCTACTATATCTTCCATCAGGACTGATGTAAAAACTTACATCAACAATGAGGAAGTCCAGCCAGCACCAGGCATTGGTGAAATACTTCTTGAAGCCATAAGCCACCCATTTCAGAAGCATCTCCAGCACAAAGATGACAGTGAACATTTTGTCAAGAAATGCCAGCATATTCCTAATGGTTTTCCTCTCATTTATATGGATGTCCTCAAATGCCTGAAATCATAATATATAGACAATGGGCAAAAGTCAGAGATGAGTTTTATAAAATGGAAGTCCAGCATCATTAAGACCCCTTTGTCAGATGATAAACATGCTATTCTCCCTGTCCCTTCTCTGTATGGTACGGCCCTCTGGACACACACGTCATGCACACTGGAATCCTCAGAGGAAAGTATGTATTTTTACCAACTTATTCCATGAAATCTATACACAGAAGTACTGTTTTTTTCATGTATTAAGAGTCATTTATTTGTTTTAATGATATAAAAACTCTATTATGTTTCACAATTGTGAAATAACTTCCCGAGAAAAATCCAGTATACAGCTAAAATAGAACTTTCTGAGATTTACGTATTTTTAGCTTTGCTCACTCTAATGATTTTAATAATACAAATAACAATTTACAATAATTACAATAGATAATAAATGACTGCTGTGCAAAGAGCCTCTTCTTTTTTTCTCTTGATGAGTTCAAAGGTAACTGCTGTGTTTTCTGCTAAAAATAACTTCTCTGAGTGCTGATAGCTAAAAAACCTTCTAAATAAATACACGAAACTGTACTACACTAACCAGGGCTCCACTACTCAGAAGAATCATGAATATGATAAAGGATTCAAACCAGGAGTGTTCAACAATCTGGTGGCAGGTTTTCCTCAGACTCCACCACGTTTCTCCTCCAAATTTAAAGTCACTACGCACACAGCACCGAAAATGTCGAACACATCCTGAAAGTGAAAGACAGCCATGAATGTGTGGAAGGACTGTACATGCATGTGAAACATTGCTCTAGAAACTTCTGGGGACAGGGAGAAGCCAATGCTCACGTTAATTGTATCATTGTTGGTTGCCTTTCATGTTTCACCATTAAAAAAAAAAAAAAGGAACGTCTAATTTTGTTTGCCTTGCAACTCCTGTTTATATATGCATATAAAGGAGAAGGGAAGCCCTTTGGACAACTTTCCATTGTTTCAAGCTATTTCTGAGATACTGGACATGCTCCTACAGACTTGCTGTTTGGATACAAGAAACTTCATGGCCATGGGAAGAGTCTTGATGTTACAAAAGCCTTTCTCAGTTTCTGCACATGGGAAAGCAGAGACAAGATACCCCAGAGTTGTCTTCAGTACTGAAGCATTATACTGTGCCTTGCAAGGTCTATTCATTTATTTATTTGTTTCTGAATGTGTGGAGTGGCTGATTTTATATGATATAACCTGCAAGAGTATGTCATATTCTAGCTGAGGCAGGCTCCATAGCAGGAAACATGTCCTTTCAAACTCACTAGATTACTTCTTACTGCAGACAATGATGCCAGGGCCACTTAATGTTTTCTGAACACACATTACAAAATCCTGGGCTTGATTACTTATTAATTTTGCAAAGAACTAGGTCACTTTGGCTAACATTTTCCTTGCTGTGTGTTCTGTGCTGATGCATGTGTTTATTATAGTGAAAAAAAATCATTAAGAAAGCTTCTGTCATGTCCAAGCATGGCAAAAATAATATATTTATGGCACATATATACATCTTCTACACATATTATATGGTATCATATAGATATATAACTCACATATATAGATGGATTTATGTAAAAAATTCTGATTGTTTTTCTTTCAATAACCCATTTCCCCAGTAACATGGATCTGATATATGAGATGAAGCAGGGAATGGCACTTGCATAATATACAGATTTTTTTTTTTCTGAGCTAGGTACAGTTTTGCTGCACTTTCAGTTGAGCTCTCTAATGGCTTGGTCCAGCAGGCACAGTTCAACCTGGGACTCCAGAGCACAAAACAAGATATTTCTCATTTCTTCTCTGAAGCAGGGAAAGAAAAAAAATTGTTTATTTTTGTTCTAGCTTTTCTACTGGCAAAAAATGCCATTGATAAAGTAGTTTTGAAAAAAAAATGCTGCAGCTCAGAAATTTGACATTTGTGTTATTAATGCTATATTAATGTTATAGTAAAGTTATATTTTTGTGTTATCTGTGTGGGTTTTTTTCTGAAGAAAGAAAATTGCACTGTAGGTATGGTGGATATGTCTAAAGATTTATGATGTATAACATAATAGTTAAAATAGATATATTATTGCTACACAGATAATACTTTACATTCAGGTACAACACGTCTCCAGCCTCAAATAATTTCTACATGCTTCACTGTTATTGATTCACTCCTAAAACTGTGCATTAGAAGTTTCATTGACCCAAAAAGGTCACAAGAAAAAAAGAAAAAGGGCAGCTCTGCAGAACAGGGCAATCAGGGGGTGAGAGTGTTTGCAGCCAGATTTGATTTATCCATGTTCTCATCAAATAATATATCCAGGAAGTGGTGCTTGAATGGGAAGGCAGTGATGAGAGAAATGTTTTGCCTTTGGGGTGGAAGAGGAAAGGAAGGTCAGAAACCTGCAGCACCTGCTGCTGGGCTCCATGTATGCAAAGATGAAGATTATTTCATGGTACAGGGAAGCTCAGATGGATGGAAAACAACAGAATTGAGGAAAACTTGGGGGGTGGGTGGAAAAGGTATCAGTCAGACAGGTTGACTGGGTGAGCAAAGAGCAAGTTGGAAGAATTTTGCCACAGTTAGAATTGTAGTGTAACTCACTTGGAAGAAAGAAGCCTATAAACTGACTTGATATACATGCTCTTGGAACTGAGAGTGGAGTGATTAGCATTGGCCTTCAGTAGTGATGGTTATTTGGAAAAAATATCTAGAGTTATTTCTTTGCATCTTATGAAATTCACACGTTAGCAGGAAGAATTCATGAAAGTATTGAACACATCCCATAACAACCTGTAAAGGCAGATGTTGTATGATGATTTGAGATCCCCAGATTATCATCCTATAGAAATTCAGCTTCATCCTACCAGCTTCTCTCTGCTTATTTCACTGCTTTGCTTGTTAAAGAGATTGTTCACTAAATGCTATTCAAGGAATAAATGTTTATATTGTTGCAAATTATTAACAAATCTGATGTGCCAAAAGCCTTGCTCCAGTGGCCATTGTCAGGCAAGACCTGATCACATGCATTTATCCTATCTTAAATCCCAAAAGTGATCTGATTGATATCCAATAGAGTGAAATTCATCCCACTTCACTCTAATAATCCCAATTTGGGCAACTGTGTCTACGCCATTGGCCAGGTCCCAGTTAGAAGCAATTTGCTTTAAGGGGAAGGGGGCTTATTGTTCAGGAGTCACAATCTCCCTTTTGACTAGAGAGGGACAATGATTTGGGCTATTTATCCAATTTCCACATAACTAAAATTAAATAAATAGCATGACCCTATTATTTCAGCATCACTAGAGAAACAAGTCATTTTTTAACTCTCCTCACTTTCCATTAGTCAAACCATAAGAGTCTTACCTTCTGGAAAACATTCTTCTGGAGTCTTGAAGTCTTCAGCAAACTCTGGAATCTGCCTCAAAAGATCTTCAGGGTTTGTCAAATCCACTGTGCTGCCTTCAGAAGGGCTGACACAGGGACTCTACCAAGCAAAATAAGATGAGGGTTTGATTCTCCATTCAGCTCCAAATCCATAAATTCATCCATTAACAAATAAAAATTATGATTGACTACGTACTAATATTTCAAGTAGTGATGGTAATGGAACTATCTTTGTGATTTTAAAAGTAGCCTAGAAGTACTAATAGGTGTATACAAATAGGGGGCAAAGCTATAGGATTACAACACCTGTCTGTGTGAACTAGATGTAATTGCCTAATAAGTTGGTAAATTGAAAACCCTGGTAAATATATCTAGTATTATATCAGGAACTGATCACCCATGGCGATATTTATGAACTGGAAACTGGAATCCTAACATAGAGCTTCTCACTATCCTGTCACAGCATATATAATGTATGATGAATCCACAGTTTATTAAAAATCAGTCTGTTTTTGTTCCTTCATGTTTGTGTATTGCTGTTTGCTACTGTTTTGAATGTATTCTTTATTCAAGAGCATGATAAAGATATTTTTTATTAGTAACTACTGTCTTTAATGTTGTAATGAGAAAACAATTTTAAGTATGTTCCTTGAAGCTGAAATACTTAGGAGACAGGCAGACTTGCTGGCATTTCCCACATGGAAGTATTTCTCTCTTTTAATGTCTTTATTTTTTTTTCTCCTCCTTTCCTTTTATTGTGAACTCAGATTTCAATAAACAGCCAGAGCAGCTACTGCAAGCTCAGAGCCACTGCTGCCACTAAACTCTGCTCCAGCAAATCCTTGAAGAGAAACATCCTGGCGTTTGACCAGTATTGGAAAGTTAATGCTGTAGAAAAAAGATAATTGTTACCTCTTTTTGTTCTGGGGATAATGGTTCAACACTCCTATCCTTTCCAGGGTAAAGTACACTGAATTCTTCAGAGGAGAATCCCGATCCTTTACTCCAACTGCCTGAATTTTTCCTTCTTTCTCCCCTTTGTCTCAGGTGATTTTCAACCTGCAAATAATCTGTGAATTAGAGAGGGTTTCTTTTCGCTTTTTAGGGGGTGGACAAGTTGGAAGGGAAAGAAAGATAAGGCATGTATTTCATTTCAAGTGAGGCTCTCCAAACAAGACATGAGATATGAGCATTTTGGAGCTTCTGTTTTCACCTAGGGATAGAGAAAGGGAGTTTTTTCCCAACAGACTTGCAATGAAGTACAAAACTTTAGTGAACTAGTCAAAAGTTCTACACATACTACACATAGCAAGGACAAATGCAAAGAATGGACCAGAGCCATAAGTTCATATTACAAGTCCTTAATAATGTTCTTTATGCAGAACAAACACTTTTATTCTGTTATACAAGTAATGCCAAAATAGTTGGCATTATTAACATAATTTTTAACATAAAAAATTTAAGTTCAATAAGGACTGCCACCATTATTAATGTGCAATCTATGGATTATATAGTTACCTGTGTGAAACACCAAGTGTCAGCTGGGAATTCCTGCAGAAAACCCAACAATTTGTGGTCTTTCTTTTAAGACTATGGCAAAACTCTTGATTTTAAAAGGCTCCAAGTGATAATTTACCTTCACTCTGAACACTTGTAATTTTGATTCTAGTTGAAAATTTGATAACTGTCTGGAAATGGATCAACATATACCACCCTGTTCTGCTAGAGAGTCTTCTACCATACACACATCCCTCAATATATACATGGCTCTACATCTCCAACACAAGGAAAGGAACTCATTACCTGTTTGCTGTATTCTACATCTGTACATATGCTATGCTTATCACCATCTTCAAAACCCTCACTTGTATTCTCTGCCTCAGCAATAGGGACACAAACAAATATATTTGGATTGGTAACAAAATCTTCAAGACCTGAGCGTTTATTCCCATTTTTCTCAGCCCATTCATTAGAGTAATTCTGTTTATGATTTTTTATTTCTTCACACTTGAACCCAGGTGGGTTTTGTGCAGTCAATTCGATTTTCTTCCTGTGGGCTTTCCTCATATGTCTGAGCTTTCCACAACAGGCATCACGTGTAACACTCTTCACAAAGAGAAGTCCCTTGTGGATGCGAGCAAAGGCAATCCGAAGATTGTTCATCTCTCTATCATCCTCTGCTGGCTGGAGACAGTCAGTACTGAAGGAATTCAGCAGCAGGGCAATGAAAAGGTTGAGAACCTGAAAGTCATTGAAATAACAATAGAATTAAAAGAGAATAGAAGTCAGAAATCTAAATGTTAACCTTGCAGAACCCCGATACTATCGAAGTTCAGTCTTACTGAGAAATCCCAACCAAGGTAATAATGAAATGATTATAACTGATCACTTTGTGGTTGATGAAGTAAACTTCTCTCTCAGAAAGTTCAATGTTCCCATGAGACTTTTCCTCAAAAACATTATTTAATATAGTGGCTAAAACAGATCTGTGTGTGCCAAATGCATTAGTTGACCAAAAAAACTTTGAAAGGTTACACTACTAATAAAGACTATGGTCATGGCTTGTCAGCTTAATATGTCTCTTACTTCTTCAAACTAGAATTAAATCAGGCCTCTTGAGCTACTTCCAAAATCCTGTGAGAGCAGATTAAGGCCCTAGACAAGCAGCTAAGCACTTAACAGTTTGACAGTTAACATTGTGTGATATGGGTATCACTCACAGCATTTCATCACTGAAATCAATCATTGTGGTATACACCAGGCAGGTCTTTAAAGGGGATTTGGACTTTAGCCACAGAACAGGTATTTCTCATAAAGGACTGACTAAAGGAAATTAATTTTCATGATTTGAGCATTTTGAAAGGACAGAAGAGGAGCAGAAAGGCAGCTTGCCTCTTATGCCCCAGCACAGGTGTGTGAGGCTGTGTAGGGTAAGCCACAGCAGGATCTAGCTCTTGGGTGCAAGTGTACTTAGAGATGATTAAATAAAATCCTGATTTCAGTGATAGAAGTGTAGATTCTGCCATTTGCTGATAAAGATTTCAATACTTCCATGAGAACTTAAAAAATAAAAATTAATTAAAAACTATTTGCAGAGAGACTTAAGGACTTAGCTCCATTAATACAAGCAGGTAAGCCATAAGCCTTACTGATTATTTCATCCAGCCCCCAAGATGTGAAGAAACATATTTGCCTTTATTACACATACTGCAAAGATATTCCTTGTCACATTGACATGAAAAGGTCAAGGCGGGATGTATCCAAAGCACACAAAATGTGAAAATATGGACTCAAAAGATGAAAGGCAAAAGAGGAACAAACACAGGTAAACTTTCCACCTCTTTAGAGAAACAACATTTTGTTGATAAAATGCCAGTTCATTAGATTCTACCATAGACAGGATGAAGAGAAGACAAAATTTGGAACACTCACCACTAAATTTCCTATCACCATGACCAGCAGAAAGACAAGAAGGCACAGTGGCTGTTCAGCAACCACCATGCAGTCCCACATGGTCTCAATCCATTCTCCACAAAGAATTCGGAAAACAATGAGGAATGAGTGGAAAAAGTCCATCATGTGCCAGCGTGGCGTACCGTCCTTATGTATCTTATGGCTGTTCTCCCCATAGCTTCTCCCAAAAAGCTGCACCCCTACTATAGCAAAAATGAAAACGATGATTGCCAGGACAAGGGTCAGATTACTCAGTGCTCCCAGGGAGTTACCAATTATTTTAATTAGAGTGTTTAAAGTTGGCCAGGACTTTGCCAGTTTGAGGACCCTCAGCTGTGTAGAAACATAAAACATAGTGTTAGAGATCAGTAGAAATAACCCATCTTTGCACCATTCAAATTCTGAAAAAAAAATTTACAGGTATTCTGAGCTATTCCAGCAATGTAATATTTGTGGTACTGTGACACTCACACTTTTTAAAAAGTATTAATAGATAGCTCTTTGGGGTTTTTAACTGGGTAATATTGCAAACAAACTAATCACCTGCTAACGGACCAGGCTAACTTGAGTCCCTGGTCACTACAAGCCCTTGTGAATAATCCCTCCCCAGCTTTCTTGTAGGCCCCATTCAGGTACTAGAAGGTTGCTATAAGGTCCCCCCGGAGCCCCCTCTTCTCCAGGCTGAACAGCCCCAACTCCCTCAGCCTGTCTTCATAGGAGAGATACTCCAGCCCTCTTAGAACTTTTGTGACTCTCCTCTGGACACGCTCCAACAGGTTGATGTCCTTCTTGTGCTGGGGGACCCAGAGCTGGACACAGGACTGCAGGTGAGGTCTCACCAGGGCAGAGCAGAGGGGTGGGATCACCTCTCTCTATCTGCTGGCCACACTTCTTTGGATGTAGCCCAGAATTTGATTGGCCTTCTGGGCTGCCATTGAGCATTGGTGGCTCATGTCCAGCTTCTCATTTACTAGTACCCCCAAGTCTTTCCAAAGGACTGCTCTCTAGCATGTCCTCTCCCAGCCAGTATTGGTAATGCTGGTTGCCCCAGCCTAGGTGCAGGACCCTACACCTGCTCTTGTTTGAACCTCATAAGGTTTACCTGAGCCCACCTCTCCAGCCTGTCCAAGTCCCTCTGGATGGCCTCCTGTCCCTCTGGCATGTCAACTGCACCACCCAGCTCAGTATTGACACCAAACTTGCTGAGGGTGACTCAATGCCACTGTCTGTGCCATTGATGAAGATGTTAAACACCACCGGTCCCAGTATGGACCCTGGAGGGACAGCACTGGTCACTTTTGCCCAGCTAGACATTGAGCCGTTGACCACTACTCTCTGGGTGTGACTATCCAGCCAATTTCTTATCCACTGAACAGTCCACCCATCGAACCCATATCTCTCCAACCTAGAAAGGTTGTTAAAACTCAAGGTCTTAGCAAGTTCAAGATATATGATGTCCACAGATCTTTCCTTGCAGCTGCTTCATTATAGAAAGCCACAAGACTGGTCAGGCAGGATTTTCCCCTGGTAAAGCCATACTGATTCTTGAATCACCTCCCTGTCCTCCGTGTGCCTGAACTAGATGATCAGAAAGGTCTCTTCCCACCAAAGCAACTCTATGATTCTATTCTTTATTATATTGACAAAATAATGTTTTATACAACTAAGAAAGAGTGAGTCATTACCAGTCTGAAGGATCGTAAAACTGACAGGACTCCTCCTTTTCTTCTTTCTTTCTTGCCTTTATATTTGGGTAAACTCAGTTCAACTAAACTCAATGTGACAATGACACTGTCAAAAATATTCCAGCGCTGCTGAAAATAGTAATAGGGATCTAGAGCGATGATTTTTAAGATCATTTCTGCTGTGAAGATTCCTGTAAAAACCTGTGACAAAGGAACAATAGCATCAGCCCAAAAGTAGTCATGAATTTATCTTATCTTTAGACAACGTTCCCATGAATAACATTCATGGACAGGTCAACAAAACCTATTTTTTTAGCTTCTAATGCACTTTCAATTAAAATAGGAGAATTGTTTTGTGCCTTCTCAGGAGTGTGGTAGAAGTATATCAATAGAATTTGGGAACTGTCAATTTAGAAACAGACAATTTAGAAATTTAAGAAATTTGGAGTTTACAAATACAGTTTGCTCATCTTTAATTTTTACAATTACTCTTTACATCTCAAGTGAAAACATCGATCCATCAAAAACATCGATCCATCAGTCCTTGATATAAAATATCACATAGCTGAGAATTTGCTTACCAAGTTGCCTACATTAAGCATGAATTTAAAATTAGTTGACATATTATTGTGCTCCAGTGCCATGAACAAAGTGTTTATCACAATGCAAAGCGTGATGGTGAGGTCAATAAAAGGATCCTTCATGAAAGCAGCCACTTTTTTCTTGATTCTCAACCAAAGTGGACAACAGTCCCAAATTAGATACTTTAAAGCAAAATCCTTCAGGCACGGCGGGCATCTCTGCTGAGATTCTTCAAGTTCTAAATGCAAAAGAAAACCCCAATATAATTAAATAGATAACACTGTGAAGGATGGTGAAATAACTTCAAGTATTCAAAAGACCACAGAACAAAAAGGAAACCTCACATCCCATAAAAATTCTTGAAGCTCCCCTGCAATTTTTACCACTCGTGTAATTCCTACATCAGCCAATAAACTTGAAGATAAAATTCAGAGAAAATCAATTTCAAAATGCATTGATGTGAATTTACTTTAAAAGCCTTTGGATGAGGTTTTATTTGGCTTAGACTCTGACTTGAATTACAATCATATGACTAAATACAGATGTTTATGATGCAGAGGCCACATCACAGCTTCTCACACTCTGGCAGGTCAGTTTAGCAGCCGAGGCACTTTTCACTTTATCCTTATATATGTATCTAGAACGCCTATCTCAGTTCACAGCTGAAAGTGTGCAACAAAATCTAAATCTCTGGTGAATTATAATGCAATGGAAAACTCCACTGGATGTGTAGAAACTATGATTCTCCCAAGAAAATTTAAATTAAAATAAAAATTAAAGGGACCTCCCTGTCTTAACAATATCCCTCTGCTAAATCCCATAATTGTGATCCAAGAACTGGTGATAGAGCTCCTCAGCAGGGATGAAACAAAACAGAAGGAGACTTCCCCATCCTGAACAACTTGAGTCAAAATTTTTCCAGTCTGATCTGCAACAAAATCGATCAGCAAAATAACTGCCAGTGAGAAAACAAAACAAACCCCAAAGAATTCAAATGGAAGGGTAAGTTAAAGGAATAAAATAGTCAGGTTAAGTATTCAAAACCTAGGAATTCCAACAACTGATTATGCTTGCGTAATCTTATTTTTAGATTCTGCATGCCTATGCTTCTGCCAGTGACATCTCACAAGCCACAGGGTCAGGAGAATGATATCCCAGTCCTGCACCCCAGGTGCTACAGAAACTCCTTCCACCCACTTCCACTCCAATCCCCCTCACTGTCCGTCCCACAAAACGAGATCTTATAAAAGGCAAAGGTTGCACTCCAGAACATAAACACCATGTGATAATATTTGGTGGTTGTTTTGTGTTTGTTTTTTTTTTTTTTTTTTTTCTAGAAAGAGGCAAATTAACAGTGAAATTTCTAACTACACACCTACAAATCTCTGTTAACCTTTGAGAAATGCATTGACATTTTGGTCTTTCATCCTAGCATTATGTTGAAATAAGCTTAATGAGGAATCACTTACCCTCCAAGACACTAGTAATTATGCTGACTACACTCGCTGCCCTTTGCCTCTGAAGTGCCTCATCAAAGTGCTCCACTGACAGATGAGTTGGCAAAGGCATCGTGCTGCTCTCCACATTTACAGCTGTCTGCTTAAAGAAATAAACATGATTAGGGAGATACCACAGGAATAAAATGGAGCAGGATGTGATGATGGGTAGCTATGAAAATTAATAAGAACAATGACGCACAGCCAAATAAATGTATCTTTTTACAAGATATAATAGGTGTTGACAATGAAGGTCCTGCCCTTCAGTAATAATGCTGAACTGAATGGATCCTGCAAGCATGTAACAGCAACAGGACAAGCACAGAGCTTGGAAATAAGTGCATGAGGAGTAATAGGCCTGGGAGATATTCCAGAAATTAATGGAAAATGAGAGAGATGAGGGATGAACTGTTAAGAAAAGCATCTCTGCCCACTTGGGGAACTTATAGACAATGATTCTGCACGATGGTAAAGGTGTAAGGAAGGAGAAGGAAATTACTCGTACTGCTCAGAATGACCGTCCTGGACAGCATATGGGATAAAAAGACTCTTTGGTGAATTGTAATTGCAGCACCGGGAATCTTCAAAATTATGTCAGTACAAAATTGTGAAGAGCAGAAAAATAGGTTTTATAACAGGAATTATGAAGTCTAGTTTTCAGGAACTCACCAGAGTATTAAAAACCAC
This sequence comes from Merops nubicus, assembly GCF_000691845.1. NCBI lineage: Eukaryota > Metazoa > Chordata > Aves > Coraciiformes > Meropidae > Merops > Merops nubicus. Next base: position 37,665 of record NW_008615389.1, read on the forward strand.
TATCTACTGACAACTTATAAATTCCCCACATCAGTAGACTTCATTTGACATCACTGTTTTCCCTTACACTGAGACTCTTAAGAAAAACTTACCATCTATAAAAGAAACCGTAATATGATGTATATATTTAAAAGAATATTTTTTCCTTACCAGACCTCCTTTTCCTGGGTCTTCCATTACTGGTGCAAGTGTTGCTCCTTCAGAAGCCACTGGATCTAGACTCTGCACTCTGCTGCTTCCTCCTCCCAGCCCCAAAATCACACCATTGCAGTCGTCTGAGTTAGCCCATTTGTTGCCCTGCACACAGTTTGGGGTAGCAGGGTGAGAGCTGTGGCTCGCCTGACTTTGGACACTGGAACGTCTCCCCATCTGTGTGACGGACAGCGACCGACGCTGCATTTTACGTTCTCCAGCACCAAGGGTTTCCTCATCACCAAAATCTCTTCTGGACTCGACTTCTAGAGCAGGTATTTGGAAGCTGAACACGCTCCCGTGGCTAAGTCTGCGTTTCCCCTGAGGTGCAGCAGGTCCGTACAGCATCCCAAGGAAAGACTACAGCCCAGGAGAATGAATACAGAGAGAATGGCACAATAGCGTTGAGAAAATTTGGGGAAGCAATAAATATTTAGAGATTCATAACATTTCCTATCAACCAATGCAAGTCAAACTCCAATTTAGATTTTTCAGGAAGAATTATGCCCAGATTTTAAAAGGCAGATAATAAAATCCTGTCAGCATTGGCAGGTATTTTTGTGAATGTTTTATATTTTAAGTAAGACATTTTTAAAAGAGAGTGATGGCACAATACTTAAATTCTGTTAGTAATTCACTTTTTTCTATTTCTCAATGTTAAAGAAAATGTATTTTAACTGTTATGATAAAATTCCTTCCATTCTTCATTTATATATTTTTTCAAATTAATTGTTACATATAATTCTTCCTTATCTCAAAACGTTGCTTATTTTAAAGACCTAAGAGTGATGAGTGTTTGTAATGGGATTTGCTTTGTACTTTCAATCAATTTATTTTAGTATTAAAATTGGAAAAGTTGTAAGGATCTCAGATTCAGACAATAGATTACCAACTTTCGTTGACTGTCTGTGGACTGTGACTTGGGGAATTGTTCTTCATTATCTTCTACCCCCAAGGACTTATTTCTCTTTTTCCTGTTGCTTCTTTCTTTCATTTCTTTGGTAGACAGTGAAGAAGCTTCAAGGGAGCTAATGGACAGGATATCAATTCCTTTAGCAGCCGATGACTGAAATTAAAAGAAGAACATGGATGATATTTTTACTGGATACTTTGAATATAAGCAGAAAGAAAAACACTTCTATGCTCTATATTATTTCCTCTTAATAACTTGTGTTTCACAAAACTCGTTAAAAATCTTCCAGTATGTGATAACACTAAAAGATTGAGGAGAAAATATCCCAAACATACGGAACACTGAACAATTTGCTGTTTGCAATATGTTACATGATGGCATGTATTGGGTCTGCCAGGGGCAAAATAATCACCTTATAGCTCCTATTATTCCATAAGGCAGATTTGCTTACAATAAAAATACTCAATTCAAAAATAATTCTGTGGAATAGATCCTTTTTCCCCGAATAAATGCTCAAATAGTTTTAAAATTATGTCTTTTCACTGGGGATCCTTGAGACTGTATTCATACTGTGGTTGACTTTCCTTCCCATACTGAATTTAGGACAACGTTTTCAAAACGCAGGAGGATTTTTTTCCATAAACTCCTAAACCATTTAAATTACCAAAAGACTTTTCATTCAACTACGATAGAAGTTGGCTCAGATGTTAATGCAGTTGATTGAATGAATTACTCTATTTCTCTTCTCAGCAGCCTACAGTGATAAAAGAGAAGGAAAAATTAAAACCAGCTACATTTTCATTTGGAAGCTGCTAGCTGATGGAATTTGACATTTTCCAGATTTTAGAATACTATTTCTCCTACAGTAAAATTTCTTTAATTTAATAACTTTAAATGTTCACTACCCACAATAAAATTTACTGTTTCACAAGTAAAATATGCAGCTGAACAAGGGATTGCTTCTGTAGCTCTAGGAATCACTGCTTTTAATAAATTATCTCTTGCTCCTCTTCCCATTAGTGACTGCTGTATACAGCTGTATACAAGGAGTGATGCTTCTTCTTATTTGGCTGACAACTTAGACCACTAAGATCAATGCTTGCAAGGGAATAATTTACATACCTTCTGTTCCTTCTGTAATAATTCCATTGCTTCCCAAAACTGCCTTTCCTTTGCCTCTGTTTCAGCAATGGTGGCTTTGTTCTGGTCTTCATATGCCATTGTTACTACAGCCAGAATCAAGTTGACTAGATAAAATGAGCCCAGAAAGATGACCAGCATGAAGAAGAGCATATACACCTTCCCAGAAGCTCTGAGGGTCTGTAAGCAACACACCCCAGAGATAAAATTACCACAAAAATACCAAATAGGCTTTCAGTATACCTCTGAAATCTTTTAGAAGCACTTGGCTTCCCAGACACAATGCTTTAGGAAGCTTAAATGGAAGTATATCTTCCTTGGCACTTCTTCCCCATCATTCTCCCTCTTCCTATACCATTATCTGTGAATCACTGATCGTGTACTCCATGAGGACAGCTGAGGAGGCATTGTTATAGTTTTGAAGGATGATACAGGACCCTCTTAGTGCTTTTTTTTAAGTTCCTAAACCAGCAGGGTGATAGGTCTGCTGCTGGGAAACACTTCAACATCCCTTTCCTAGCAGTCAAAACTTGCAGGAATGGAGATGGGAAGATGTGGGCTCAACGTCTTGCAGCTATTGCTTTTATTTGATGTTTCTTGTCATGTCTACACATTTTCAGCTTGGGTTATCACTGTCCCTGGAAGACCTGTCCTGAATTATGCACAAAGCTGGTACCTGCTGGTACAGACGCTCCCAGTAGTCCTGGGTCATCAGGCGGAATAAGGACAGAAAAGCCCAGCCAAACGTATCAAAACTAGTGAAACCATAATCAGGATTTGGCCCAGATCTCACACATCTATAGCCTAGAGGACAGGTCCTAGAAGTAATAAAAATAATAAAAAAAGCATCTCTTTTAACTGTGCAGATCTCAAGGAAAAGCTCCACTTATGTGAGAGTTCTGATTATTACTCAGCTCTGCATTTCACTAGATTGCAAATCTACTCCGGGTAGCATTGTCTGGAAAGTGGGATGGAAAAAGCAGTACCCACAACCCAGCAGCAAAGGAAGAAGATAGGCTGATGTAGACCACTAACCCAGGACAACTCTCTCACCAGCAATCATCGCCTGCCCCGCACTGCAAAGCATCTCCCTCCTTGCCCAAACCTGCACTTCAAACTCCATGGTTTGTTTTTCCAGTTTAACAGTCATGAGCACACACAGGGAGAACCATATCTGCCCAGTGCTGTATCTGAGATCCTTCATGGTTTCAGTTCTCTCATTTATCCACGGGGAAGAGAAAGACAGCACTTCTGGAAAGGCTCAAAGGAATTTACATCTGAACAAGTCAAGTGCAGGTCTATTTTTCATTCCCTACAAGTTTTAAATGACCTATTTACTATATTTTTTTTGTCTGTGTTCCTGTTTCTGCATTCAAAGAAAGCCTGGAATTTTTGTTTTTGTCTCATGCAGCTGAGGGAACATGGAATCACTGGGGCAGAGACAACTTTCAAAGAAGAAATATTCTGAAGTACACTTACCCAGCACCAGCACCACATAGTAAAATATCTGAGGTGCCCTCTTTCTTAGCAAAGTATGCTATAAAAAAAGGGTGGGGAAAAAAAAAAAAAAATTAAAACCAGAGCACTTTCTAACCTAAATCCTCAAAATTAGCAATGATGGGTAATCAGTGACCTGTAAATGTATGAGCACACACACAGAGACAAGTTTCCCATGCTCACAGTAACTGCACCTGATTGCAAGATGTCCTGTCATCATTTAGAAACATGCATATATGTGTGTGCACGAATTTCAGACTGAAGACAGTCCTTAAAACAGAATTTTAAAAAAATATTATCACTTTGAACACATCCGCATAAATGAAATGAAGATTTAGAGGGCAGAGGCTCCAGCACAGTCTCTGGTTAGGTAATTGTTAGCACAAACTCTAGCACAGTTTTGGCCCATAGTAGTTAGACCTCTCCAGAACAAGATACAAACTTCATTTGGGACCTTTCATTTCTGTTTCTGAGCAATAAAAACCCAAAGCTCTGTTTTGAGGAGGAAGAAAGTATTTGGCCATGTGGATATATACCATGCTCTGCTCATGCACTGCTCTGCTGAGACAAACAGCAGGTCCTAACCCTGCCAAGTTGAGAAATATGGATTTCTCCTCTAGGATGTCAGAGCTTTTCTACTCTTTTCTACTCTTCCCCTATTTCCTTTAGCATGAGTTACTCTGATACCTGAGCTAGCAGCAGACTCAAAGTAATAGCTTTAGTGCTAGTAGCTAATTAGCCCCATTAAGGTGTGGGTTTATTATCCCAGATGCAAGGGAGGTCTCGTGTTCTCCTGGTGTCTCTCAAACCTCAGCTGTGCTTATCAGGTAAGTCAGCAGGA
>NW_008615389.1:42258-60779 GCF_000691845.1 Merops nubicus
GCTTAGGATCAGCTAAATGGTACCATGTAAATATACCACAAAGGAATGAGTCAGTATCTGGACTGCTTCCCATCCAAATTAAGTTCAACTCTGTTTTGCCAACTGACAAAAAGGGTTTTTTTTTAAAGAAGATACAGTGAGCTTCAGAGAATCATAACAGCATGTAGTTCTTCATGTTGGAGTTTGGAACTTCCTATGAAATTGGGACCAAAGCAGATCATAAAACAAAAATATACAAAAAATCATTTAATAGAAAACTAGGCTTATAGTGCTCTAGGTACTAAATCTTGTAGGAAAGTCACCTAGCTTTCATTAAACTTTTCTGAGCCCTCATATAGCTTTTGCTGTCATTGCAAATTACTTTGCACACAATGTATGGCATAGGATTTGAACAAGACAAAGCTTGTGAAGCAACACAGGTTTTTAAGTCCTTGAGCCCTGGTTTCTCCAGGCCACTGTCTTTATACAGCTGCAATGCTCTGCATTTAAAAAAAAAAAAAAGTTTGTTTCCTCTTTCTTCAGCACAAAAAAATTAGTATTTTTAGCCAAAGTCTGTCGCATCCATGGTCTCTCAAGGTTCCAGTCACTGTCTGGTAGCTTTTGAAATTTGTTTTCAATCATGATTTTTATAGCATTCTGTACATGCAAGTGACTGTATTTATGTGTGGGGTTTGGGTAGGTACCAGAGTTTCTTGCAAAAAGTTCTTCTTCAAAAATCTTTTGTACAAAGACTTTCTCCCCTTGGACTATGAAGTTATTAAAGAAATCCTGTATGAAGTAACCTTCTACACAGAGTGTATACAAACAGCAACCTTGTGTGACATTTTTTATATATTTCTACATTTCCCCTGCTTTTCTCCCTCTAACTGCTGCTATGTCTGAACATGATGGTGGGTATTTTCTTCAGTGATGAAGCTTTCTTCATATTTCTGGCACAGATATTGTTTAACTAGAGTGTGTTTTTTCATGTATATGTAGGCTTTTCCTCTAGCACAAGACTTTTCCTTTCTGAATTGCTTACAGAAATTTCTGTAATTTCCTTACAGTTGATGTTCCTCTGAGGACACTGGTGCATTTTCAGATCTCTGCTCTATGTTTTCGTAACCAGCTTCAGTCAAAATGTATACATGAAAGATATATATCTTTTATAAGACATAAGATATGTATGATGCAAAGAAAAAAGTACCTTCTACTTTTAAACAAATTCCTCTGTTTCAATCTGAAGAATGATTCACCAGGCAGCAAAATGAAGATGTACGAACTCTTCAGCATGTAATAAAAGGTGGACTTTGGGGAATTACAGCAGAGAATGAGCTAATGTGTATTTCAGTTATTGGCATACCATTCTGGGAAACAAAGCTGGATGTTACTGGAAAATTTGGGAGTGCTGTTTATTATAAAGAAGGGGAGGAGTGCATTCCTACATACCCACAAGCTCCTCTGGCAATCTGAAAGCCATTGTCAGGTAGTTACCAAAATATCAATCACTAAAAACCAGCAATATAATTTACAGCATGTGGTTATACATACATGCAGAGGTGTCTTTACTATCATCTAAAAAAGAATTAAGGAGAAAAATTACCTGTATAATTAGCAAACATTTCATAAGAGTCAAACGTTTTGTTGAGGATATCAGGTATTTTGCCAAACTCTGTAGAGTTCCTCATACACTTGTGTCTTAGATTGCCCTTAAAAAGCTGAAGGCCTATGAGAGCAAAGACACTCAGGCAGAAAACAGTCAGGATCATCACATCAGAAAGTTTCTTAACAGACTGGATAAGTGCCCCTACAATGATCTTGAGTCCTAGGAAGACAATATACAAAGGGAAAACGGGATGAAAAGCTGAGATACATGTGTCGTACTTGATTAGAGTTAAAACAATGTGTAACAAACAACATACCAAAGTTACTGAATAATATATGGCAAATATATTTGCCACACAAATATCGTTTTTGGATGAGATACTAATTAATATGGGAAATATTTCTTTTCCTCATATGATTGACCCTACAATTTCCAGATGTTCCTTTAATCCCTTAACAAAATATTTATGCAAAGATGAGGAACCAGAGATAGTTTAGTTTTTCCTGTCCAGAGAGTAATGTGCATAATTCAAATGGAATTTCCACCAATGCTTATCCATGAAGAAACTGGAAACAATAATGAATATAATCAAAAAGACCAAAAAGAGAAGACAGACACAACCTACTCATTCTTTATCTGTTTAATCATGAGAAAGGATCCACTTGCTTTATAACTAAGGGAAAGGTGAAAAGGAAACTGATTTCCCAAGGTGAATTACAGTAAAGTCCATTCAGTCATCAGAGGTGGTTCTGTTGAACCATAACACATAGACCAGCTAGAGGAACATTTTGTAAAACTGACATTAAAAAGCATTTAAAAAAAAATATTTAAAATCATGATGAAAGTTAATTAAATACAAAACTCTTTCTAATATTTGATTTATTCTGTCAGGGCTGAGTGAACTCAGACACTGTTTGTGTCCACAAATTCAGCTGTGCCTGCAATCAATGAAAGACATAGAAAAAGAAAAAAAGAAACAAGAAGAAAGAAAGGTAAATTCCAGCATTTTGATTGGAGGAAGAAATAACTTCTAAGTAGCAGGAAATGTTCAGCAAATAGGATTTCTTACCTGGGACTACTGAAATAGTTTTTAAAGCTCTCAGAACCCTGAAAGTCCGAAGAACTGACACACTCCCCAAGTTACTAACTGCTCCCACATACCTGTAAAGTCAGGATGGAGCACATCAGGTTGTTGAACAGAGTAAATAGGACAATTATTTTATAGTGGTCATTCTTAACTGTTCACCCTTCTGAGCATATTTTGAGTATTAATAAACTGCATATCAAGAATTTGTCTGAAGACTTATAAAACAGAAACCCATTTCTTGATTATTAGAGTCTCCTTATGCAATCTCTATTGGCTTGTGCACAGCTGCTTTTGTGTCAGCATCTTAAAATATCATGCATTTAAAATATAAACAAAGATAACACCCACAGTTATTCATTTCAGGCTAAAATGCTGATGTGGTTCAATCTCCCTTCCGTAGCTGCACTCTTATACTGGTTGAGTGTAAAAGCTTTCTAACTACAGCAAAAAGAAGCTCAAACTACGATTTTTGGAGATAAAGAGCCCAAATTTAAGCCACTGTGCTGGTGCCTACACACATTGCTCTAATTTTAAACTGGTAGTTTCATACACAGGGTCAGTATGTTTGGATTCCACAGACCAGCTATGACCTTACACTGATTAAAATCCACCCATTGACGTATGCTCACCACCGAGTACATCTTGCTCTGCATAGTTCTATTGCCTTCATGAAATACAGTCAGTGATGAAACAAGAGTCAATGTCCTAGATCATTTCAGATACAATTAGAACCCACGGCTTGATTTGCTTTTTTTATTGCAGACAGCCTTTTGTACCACAGCAACAAGAACTTCAAACAGAGAGCCCGGGCACAGATAATCCATATTTTATATATCCCACTTACGCCATAACGATAACAGTGAAATCCAGCCAGTTCCAGGGATCTCGAAGGAAGGTGAATTCATTTAGACAGAATCCTCTTGCCAATATTTTTATCAATGATTCAAAAGTATAAATGCCAGTGAAAATAAATCTAAGGAAGTAGCAGCGGAAAACAGCAATATTAGCAATTAACAGAAGAGACACAGACCATTTACTGTCTAGGCCACTAAACTAAGCCAATGTTTCAGAAGTACTGGAAATGCTGCTGTTGATTTCTGTGTATTCTAGCAGCAGTTGAGTGCAATCTGAACATAGTTATTAATCTGCACACTTGTGACAAGGGGTTTTGGCATTCAACATTTTTTTTCAAATGCTTTCACGTGAGTTCTGATGATTTAAGAAACACAAAACTCCTAGCTACTCATTAAAATAAAGATCAAAGTTTGTACCTTCCCTCGGTTTCAAGCAGCCAAGTGGATGTGTAATATGCTGTATATTATTTACTTTGGGCATGCAGCCTCCATTTCTGTGCACAATGTTAAAACACTTAGTAAGTCCAGAAGAGCTTTTACTGATAATTTTCCATTAATAAGAATAATTGCCATCTTAAATTGAAAATTCTGTACTCTTGTATTTCCCTGAGTGCACTTACCGTTTCAACAAGGCAGTGATGTCCCTACAGAATTCAAAAGGCATTCATTTGGTAGTCAGCAAATGCACTAACAGATTATATGGAAGTAGTGCTTCACTTTTCATTGGAAAGAAGTATTCTGAAATTATTAGTGAAATGCATTTGAACAGTAGACTTGATGCCAACAGCAGACAGGACTCTTATCTAACCTTTAATGCTCTCATAGGTAGGGAAATATCACAGAATCACAGCATGGTAGGGTTCAAAGAGACCTCTGGGAATCATTTAGTCCAACCCCCTGCTAAGGCAGGTTCACCCAAGGCAGGTTGCACAGGATCATGTCCAGGTGTGTTTTGAAAGTCTCCAGAGAAGGTGACTTCACAACCTCTCTGGGCAGCCTGCTCCAGGTCTCCATCACCTACACAAGAAAGTATTTCCTCACATTCAGATGGAACTTCCTGTCTTCCAGTTTGTGCCTGTTGTCCCTTGTCTGTTACTGGGCACCACTGATAAGAGTCTGGCCCCAGGCTCTTGACATCCATCTTTAGATATTTATAAACATTGATCGGATCCCCCCTCAGTCTTCTCCAGGCTAAACAGCCCCAGGTCTCTCAGCCTTTCCTCATAAGAGAGATGCTCCTCATCTTCATAGACTCTGCTGGACTCTCTCCAGTAGTTCCCTCTCTCTCTTGAACTTGGGAGCCCAAAACTGGACCCAGTACTCCATATGTGCCCTCACAAGGGCAAAGTAAAGGGGGAAAACTTCCCTTGACCTGCCAGCCACACTCTTCCTAATGCATCCAAGGACACCACCTTGGCTACAAGGGCATGTTGGTGGCTCATGGTGAACTAGTCATCCACCAGCATTCCCAGGTCCTTCTCCACAGAGCTGCTCTCCAGCAGGTCAACCCCAGCCTGTACTGGAGCATGGGGTTATTCCTCACCAGGTGCAGGACCCTACACTTACAGATCTCAATGTCTTCTGCAGATATAAACATTAATACCATTCAGAGTCTTGTTCCTGCTTGCAGGAGAATTTGCCATTCCCAGATGTTTCAGTGTCATGTAACATGAGATAGTCAGAAAAAATTTTAGACCTGTTTTTAAAGCTATTTTGGAATTTTATTTTTTTTCCTTTAAGTGTTAGAATTATCAGGGTTCACATTCTAACATTTATGCCAAACTGAAATAGTGAGAACTGAAATACTCTATAAAAAAACAAAACCATGGGATTATCCAGCTTAAGTGTTACCACAAAAGCGTGGATTTATTGTGATTTAACATTGCAAACGTTGGCAGCACAGAAGATAAGAGCTTTACTTTCTAGCAGCATCCTGCAGCCCAGAAGCCTCTGACAGAACATTTTATTAGAGAAAAACTCAGCATTTCAGTATTATTAAAAAAAAATGTAAAAGGCAGATGTGCTCCGTCAGCATCAGCAACAATGGGAAATTTGTTTGGATTACAAGCAAATAATTACTCAGTAACTCCAGAAAGTGGTATAACAAAATGGAGCAATTGGACAGAAGTGAAGCTTGTTCAATGGCAGAGCTTAATCTTCACTTACTTACTCCTATAATACCTCAATTATTATAGGCATTGAGATTAAAGACAAAAATACTCCCTGAAAATAAACAAAGTCCTAAAACAAGCAACTTTCCTTCTAAATCCCCCATAAACTATCTTGAGTGAAGGCAGCAAGTTAAGTCTCAATAATTCAGTATAACTACAGAATTAAAAGACATACGTACCCACAGATACTTACTCAACATACTTGTTCCATGAAGGTGATGAAGAAGTCTTCGAGGACTCAGTGACAGCCATGAATACACAATTAGTTAAAATAGTGCATATGATAAACCAAGAGAATAATGTAAGCCATGGGAGTGAAGGCAAATAATATGACAATTCAGAAATGTAACTAGACAGCCCATCATAGATGTAGTATCTGTTTGTCAGTTTAAAGCCCATGTAGGAACAGCATGCACATTGCTTGATTTTGACTCAGATGACAATATACTATCATTTTTATTCATGCTTTTTGGAGAGAGATCTGCTGCTCATTACAAACTTGGTAAAATGCTCCTCAACCATTTAAAGAGTGGGAGGAAGAATGTATTTTTGGTTTCATTTTAGAGCACAAGAGTTAAAAACTTGCCCAAGATCACGCAGGTGAACCCAAAACCTAACTAAATTGGCAGACCTCTACTGAAGGGACAGTGTGAAGTCTGCCAGGATACTTGCAGAGGTCTCAAAGGACTTTAGATGCCCATGTTTAGCCAACACCTGGGGTTGCCCAGCTGCTTCCTGGGACCTGCTGACTATAGACTATGATAGAGAATTTGGGCATCTAACTCATGTGTAGACACCTAAGCCTAAGTGCCTGGTTGTGAAGGTGAATCTCGTGCTTTGTGTCATATTGGCAATCCAAGAGGAGGTGTACATGAGAAATACATCCAGCCTTTTTATCATCCATCCTCTCCACCCACGCAAAAACTCTTCTGGCTTTAGCTCTAAGCATGGTCAAACTGTCACAGACGCAGGAGCTGGACCACTAGTGTTGAAATGCCAATCAACCTGCTGCCAAGAGAAGGCTCTGGGTGAGAGGCATCACGCCTCCAGAGATGTCTGTACCCAGCCACGATGAGAACTTTGGACCCATTGCAACTAACTCAGCACCACACAGTTAGGAGATGGCTGGAAAACTAAAATCACCCAAGGATACTCTGCACTGGGCCTGATCCAGGCTCAAGAAACTGTTATTGCTCTGGTTTCATTCCAAAGTATCACACTGGGGCAATAGTGATTCCTATACCCTAAATTTGATATACAAGGTGGGATCTAGAGCAGCTTTACATTCCCAAGTCATTCCTTGCAACAGCATCCCTGGAAACATTCAGTTTTATATACCAAAGTCAATTTTTTAAAATCCATTTTCCTAAAGAAACTAAGTTTACATAGTTTTTCTTTCTATGTGCTTTCATATGCATGCCTGCCTATCTCAGACTTTTTCTCTTGAAACTGGCTAATGGTTGATCAGCTTTGGCACATGAGTTGAATTCAATTCCTACAGTTTGGGTAAGCAGAAGATGAGGAAGAGGAAAGAAATCTTATTAGTCTCCTATATGTCGCTACTGGACCACAACATCTCATTTTGTCTATAAGACATCAGGGAATCAACATCAGATCACTCACAAAGCACAAATCTGTAGAAAATCAGGATTCAATACCCCCAGTACTCACAAAGCTATTTATTTCTGTGTAGCACAAGAGCCTCAAGACAATAATAATTCCTAAGGTAATTAGAAGTAATCTGGAGTGAAAAAAAAGACAAGATTAATCCAATGCTCTAAAACTCAAAAGTAGAGGATTCCATAGGGATGCATAATCAAAAAGAGCAAAGGAAGCCAACAAAAGGATATGAATGTACTAAAATTTTAATTGCTGTTCTTCGTATTGGATGAAAGGGACTCAGGATCCATAAGGCACGTGTAGCAGTAAATCTGAAGATTGTTTTCTGTTTGTTTAGCACTATGAAAATCTTTAAAAAAAATAAAGAAATATGAAGAAAAGTTTTCAGGAAGTTGAACACACACGGTACCTTGTACTATATCTTGTTCTACCAGTGATGACCAAGACCTTGATTTTAACTTCAGTCCATTTAAATGGGAGGACTCTAATACTTTCCTATCCTCTCATCATAAACTGATGAGAGACTTCACGCCCATTAATGTCAAGCTGCAAAAAAATCGTCAGCATGAATTTCCTTTTTAAACCTTAGGACTTGCAAAGTGTTGTGCAGAGATCTTATTTTGCTTACTACTAATCTCCTAAATTGAACCTCTCATGGAGTCAAGACACAGAGGTGGAGGGAGAACTGCAGCCTTTATCATTATTTGCTGGTTTTGGGAGTAATCCTCTAGCTCCACAACTGCAGAAATTAGTTTAAAGTATTAACTATTTCTCAAGTAATAAGCATCAATTTCCAGTGGATTATTTCCCATTTCTCTGTTCTTTATTGAGCATCATATTCTTCAGTAATTCATGGCTAGAATATGGAGCTTGAATAAGTAGGTTTTAGGGATTCATAAGCAAATGTTTTAAAATAATATGTATATTTAGGTGATCATTTTCTGTACATCTAAGAGGAGCATTACTATTGAGATAGAGAGGAACATCTTTTTTCAAAACTTGAAATTTAAGAAAAATTTCAAAATTATTATAATTTCTTGCAGATCTGAGTCAAAACCCTCTTTTCTTCCTCTATTTTATTTTTTCTCCTTTCATTCTGACTTAAATGTTAATTGAGTTCACATTCTTTAATTCCTGTAATTCAAAATTAAGCTTTTCTTAAGAAGATTACAGCATGTCTTTCAGCTGTGCCAGCTGCCTGCATTATGAAAACCTAGAAAGGGATCATAGTTTTTCCAAAGGGATGTAAGGAAAATTGTTTGGTAGATCATTCGCATAAACTCTTCTTCACAACACAATAAAACAAATTAAAATCCAAGCATCTTGTTTGGCTCTCACCTTACTGTCTTCGTAGTATGGGTCAAGATCCTCCAGTGGTTCCCCAATGAGCTCTGGAGGAGGGTTTCCATAGAGGGCTGGTAACTTCTGGAAAGCTTTTAGGTCAAGTTGAGGACGTGGTTTCTCCTCGGGTTTCTGATCTGTAGTATTTCTTTGACAATTCCTCTTGGCAGCAATTCTTTTTTCGATAGCGGCAAGAGATTCATGGGTGAACTTGCGGAAGTTGTTGGTACCAAGTAGTAGGAACTCAGCCATTTTTCATTCTTCTCTTCTTGTTACTAATTCTGTCCAAATAATAGAAACAAACAGAAAGGAAGTCAAGTAACTACAGACCGGGTAAATTATGAAAATTAAATAACTGATAGATCTTTAAAGACCACCTAGTCCCACCTCCCTGCCATGGACAGGGACACCTCCCACTAGACCAGGTTGCCCAAAGCCCCATCCAGCCTGGTCTTGAAAACCTCCAGGGATGGAGCACCCACAACTTCCCTGGGCAGCCTGTTCAAGTGCCTCACCTCCCACAGAGTAACGAACTTCTTCCTAATTTCTAATCAATGTCTATCCTCTTTCAGTTTGAATGTGTTACTCCTTAACCTATCAATACAAGCCTTTGTAAAAAGTGCCTCCTCAGCTTTCTTGTAGGCCCTCTTCAGATACTGGAATGCTGCTAGAATGTCTCCCTGGATCCTTCTCTTCTCCAGGATGAACAACACGACTCTCTCATCCTGTCCTCGTAGAAGAGGTTTTCCAGACCTCTGATCATCTTTGTGGCCCTTCTCTAGACTCACTCCAACAGGTCCATGTCCTTCTTTTCCAGTCAGATATCTATTAAGTCGTTTGTTTGGTTTTAAATTATGTGTATCTGATAGGATGTGAGCAGAACCCTATAAATTTATGAGTGTATTTGGAAAAACTCATTTAAGACAATTGTTCTCCTAAATGCTCTTGAGTTCTTTTTCAGAAAAACAAAAACAAAAACAACCTAAGATACTGCTTTAACCCAGGATTTGGAACTGGGACAGTAAACCCCATCAAACTACAACAACATCTAATGTGTGGAAGCTGTGTCTCCAAAAGAAGGACTGAGTACTAAATTAACTAGTGCAGATGTAAATACTCAGATGCTTAACCTGCCCTGCTGGTGTCAGCTCAGGAACAAGTGGTGTCCAAGCATCAGAAGATTTAACTCATGACCCAAATAGTCAGTACTGACTGACGTGGTAGACAGAAACACTTGATCTGACAAGTACTAAGCATAAAATTTGTATTCTTTGCCCTCTTATCAGAGCAACAAAAATGAAATTATACCAGAAAAATACTTTGGAATATTTACTGGAGAATTTTGCCCAGGTGTTGGAGAGAATCCATTAAAATAATACCACCTTAGTCCATTCTTTGGCTCTACAGTGAATCCAACCTTCTACTTTAACAATGAGAAAAGCTTCAAAACAAGCCTAGGAAGTGCACGTACGTTGATAGCAAAAATGGTACACAGAGTGAGATGATCCAGACTTGCATCCTCGCACCAAACTCACTCAAATTCTCTAAAAGGAGATGTCACTAAAGTATTGTATTTGATTATGACCTCTGGGAAGACACTGTTGATTTGGTATGGAGTCACAAATTTGACTCCTTATATCTTCTCCTGCCATGCAAAACCATTTCCTTTCTCCCCAGATACAACATGATTTCAGCTGTCCTGACATTGCTGAGCTGTAGGAAACCATTGCTGTGAGAACAGCTGGAGGGCAGTGACAAACTAACTGCAGTAAAATCCCTTCATTTTTGCAGTCTGCCTGCCTCTCCTGTTAAATGAGCACACAGGATTCTAAGTGTGAAAAGTAACTCTTTTTTCCAGCACAAAAGAGCAATCTTTCTTGAAAAGAAATAGGGCATTCAGGGAAGAATACTCATTTTACGCTTTTCCAGACCAAGCTAAGAGTCAGGAAGCTGTGTGTAGTATTAGAGCAAAAATTAAAACCATAACATCTACTCCCAAGTTTTCATATCTTCAGCTAGACAAAGTGGCACTTTTTGTGTTGATGCTGAGGGTAATTTAGATGTTGTGGTATCAGTAATGAGAGCTGTGAATGATGCATGAAATGACAATTTCTGTGCAATGCACGGAGGGAATATAATAATTACTTTATTCTGTGTTGTGCCAAATAATCCAAAAATACCCATCCCTCCACACAGCACCTCCATAAAGGTCTACCTGATCTCAAAAGTTCACCTCTGAAATTCTGGGTTTGTTGGAGGTTTCTTTGTGTTTTTTTTTTTTCCTCTCTTCCCTACTCCATGAAACCATCTTTCAAATCTCACAAAAGGAATTTTGTCACACTGTTCTGCCCCAAAATGATTTGTTGCTCATTGTCTCCGGGAGGATAGCAGAGTACAAATTGAGATATATTATTTTTTTATATGACATGGAGTAGACTTAGCACTTTTACCCAGAACCATAAAAAGTGTTAATGCAAAACCATTTTCACCCTTGATGTCACAGAAGCAACAAAGTACCATGTTGGCCTTTTCTCAAGACTTGAAATACCTACAAAATAGTATGACATTTAATAATGTGACTCTTTAAAATTAAAAGTATTCTTATCCTCTGACTGACTGTAGACCAGATAATGCTGATTGAAATCATCATAATTGAAGAGGAATAATAAGAAAACCAAAAAAAAAGTTTTTTTTATTTTTTTATGTGACATGGAGTAGACTTAGCACTTTGACCCAGAACCATAAAAAGCGTTAATGCAAAACCATTTTCGCCCTTGATGTCACAGAAGCAACAAAGTACCATGTTGGCCTTTTCTCAAGATTTGAAATACCTACAAAATATACGACATTTAATAATGTGACTCTTTAAAATTAAAAGTATTCTTATCCTTTGAGTAACTGTAGACCAGATAATGCTTATTGAAATCATCATAATTGAAGAGGAATAATAAGAAAACCAAAAAAAAAGTATGTATGATTTGTTCTTTTACCTGTGAAACCTATTTCTATGACTTTTCCTCTTTAGGAACACTCATTGTGACAGACTAGGAAACAAGGTTATTGTCAAAAATGTTTTCCTTTCTTTTCTTGCTATTACCATCATCCCAATCCAATCCTCAGTTAATGAATAAAAGTTGTTCTCAATTACTTGATTTCCTGGCTTCATGAACTATTATGCAAAGAGGTGAAAACATGTTGACAATTACAGTGATCAGCATTACGAAGGTAATTAGTATGATCAGAGTGGTCAGGATTATCTTATTACTTTTTTTTTTTCCTTTGAGCTTGGATGATTGCAATTATTGTCCATTAAAACTCTGCCTTTGGTTTAAAATGGCTTTCATAATATGTACAGAAATGATCTCTTTCATAACTGGTGTAACAGATGTTTGAAGACTCTGTGTGAAAAGCCTTTTCCTATTGGAACAATTGAAATGTGTCTTCAATGTGATTGATTTTTTTGTACATTTTTATGTCTTATTCAGTTATACTATCCAATGCCTGGAGGAGGGAAGTTAGAGACTCTAGGCTGATCCAGCTGTTTGTGTCTCCAGTAATTATTTCAGGAACCAAGAACATCTATATGGATCTAGGAAAGACATGCCAACTGTACCACCCAACATTAGTATGGTAGACTTGAGAGCTGTGTTGCATCTTTCTACATCTGAATTTCCAGCAAATAAGGCAGATCTTTCAGAACTGAATAAAGAATAAGTTCAAAGCTTCTGTAGACCTGTTCCATTCCTTGCTTAAAACCTTTTCTGTATTTTAAGGCAGATTATTTAATAAAATCAAACTGTCATTATTTTAATGATCTTGAAAACATATATGAAAATAAATTTTGTATATTAACACATGTATTTTTTTTTTAATGACAGAAAATTCAGGTTGGAAGGGAACTCAGGAGGTCTCAAGTTTAACCTGCTCCTCAAAACGGGTCTGTCATGAGGTCAGGGCTTTATCTGGGCGAATCTTCAAGGGCAGAGATGATACAACATCTTTCAGCAACCTATTCCAATACTTGACTGCCTCAATCCATTTGGACCTTTTGTTGTTTCAATTTGTGCCCCTTGTTTCTTGCTTTCCCACAATGCACCACTGTCATAATAATAATAAAAAAAGACTGCATTAATCCCCCTCTCCCTCCAATACATCTACAGAAGGAAAACAAATCCTGTATGTACTTCAGCCCATTTAGTCCACGTACTTATAGCAGCCTACAAGAAACATCTCACAGGTCTGAATAGCACTATCCAGGGTAGCTCCATTGAGATTGTCAATGGAGAAGATGATCAGCAGATTTGCTCATGAGTTTCCCACTTTTAGAACATCACACCTTACCTGAACCAAGCTGTGGCACCATCCTTTGAATATTCCAGGTTCAACCCTAAAATTTGTTTACCTTCCCTAGACAACCTTGCTGAGAGCTCCAGCCCTTTAAGCTTCCCAGTATGCCATCTGAATAAAAGATGCCAACAGTTTCTCTAGCTACCCTATACCTTCTTTGCAATCAACAAAACCAAGGGCCCAGGCCAGTTAATGATAAGCAAACATACAGATTAAGACACATGAAGAGTGCTGAAAAATGCAACTGACATTTTTTATTGCCTATAAAAGAAAACATCTTTTACAGACTGTGTTGCCCAGCACAAAAGGCAAGGCCATTAGCAGTAAATATATAGGGCAGACTTTATCATCCCACTCTAAAGAATACAGGAAAAAGAGGATGTGGCTAACAACAAGAGGGACAAACAAATCAATATGTTCACTCATGGTGCACCACGTAGCAAAAGGAGAAGTAAGCTGAGCTAGAAACCAAGTCAACAGTCCAACTCCAACCACACAGAAGTTACCACAGCAACTGCCAAAGATTTACATCTTAGAGATCCCAGCACTGGGAGTGAAGGTAGCAAACAGTACAGAGACTCACAAAATGATTTACAAAGACCTGATAAAGCCTGTTAGCATTCACCCAGAAAACCCCTCTGGGTGGGATTCATCTCACCTCACTGCAGGTATCTCAGAGTCAGACAGCTACATCTCCACTAGCTCTCTAGCTGCCTGTTGAGACACCTTTTCACATTTCTTTCAGGACAAAATTAATCACATCGCAGGGTGCCAGTTGGCTACAATTGATGATCTAAGATGTCTCAGGTGAGATGTGTCAAATTCAACTCTCTTCATCCATTAAGCCTACTCTTCTTGCTGCCTCAACTAATGGATAACTGCTAAACTTTCGAAGATTAGTAATTCCACACTCAGAGGTAGGACTGGGCAAACGTCATTAGTCACCAACAGACTGTGAACACATACAAATTCTAGAATTGCTTTATATTAGATTGCTTCCTTAATGATTACTTACAGGACAAGCCTGCTTAGCAATTAGTGAGGCGTTAAGTCACATTTTCATTTGCATGGTCAGGGTGGACTAATTTTCAGCTACTTTGCCACAATAAATAATTTAAATCTGTGCAGAGATCACTTTCTCTAAGTGCTTGAGCAGTCAATTGACAAGTTGTCAAATGGCCAGTTGCAAGTACTGTGGAAGCTAAGAAACTGTAGCAGCAACAGGAATCTGAGAGAAAGGAGCTGAAAAGCTTTTAATGATGATAGACAAGTCCATTGCTGTAGGAGTTAAGGTGAATTAGATATAATCACCATAGTTATTAGCATAAGCCTATGAAGTTCAACTGGTACCTTTGGTGTGCCCAAGGAAACAGCCAAACCATGGAAATAATCTGTTGGTCATCAAGAAATGAAAAACTTTTCAGAAGTGACCAAAATGAGATTGTGAATTCCAACACTACTTTGGAGGACAAAACTTTAAGTACAACATAAAAGAAAAAAATGTTTCCCCAAGATCGTAACAGAAGTCAAATGGTCCATGAAACAAAACGTTAAAAAACCCCAAACAAACCAAAACATACCCAAAACAAAAACCCAACCCTCCTGTTAATAAAACACGGTGAGAAAACTCTTAATGTGTAAGTTTTCAAGACCAAACTTATCTTGAGTCTATAATCTATCTAAATTTTAACTTGGATTGGCAGAAGTTTAGTGATTCCACATGTTGTAAGAAATGTTCCAATTACATGGTCTTTTCTCTGCCACAGTTTTCTACACAGAAACATTTTTCTAAATAAATTAAAAATAAAATGTATGTAATCAGAAGTCACTTCTGAACAACCTATTTGCATTAAGTATGTCACTGTTAGGTCCCTCACTTTCCATATTAACTTCACCATTTGCCCTTTTCATCTTACAGAAAGAAATTTTAACGTCAAAGAAAATTTCTCTATTGATATGGAAAATGATCTCAGGTCAAGTCAAATAATTACAATGAAAATAAAAATGTACTATAAGAAAAAAATCAAAACCTATGAAACATGGTAAAGGAATACCAGTACCATGAGAAGAACCTCTAAAGCACCTGGTTCTGTTAGGTCTCTGTACTGGTTGTCTGCACAGTTTATCATCTTTATCATCCTAATACAACACTTTCATATAAGGTACAGCTCTATTCCACTTAAAACAATTTCTCTAGAGGTTTACTTATTGTCTCTGTGGCGAACTGAACACATATAAGCTATCCCTAGTAGATAAAAGCTATTGAAGCTGCTTCAAGTACAAACCTGAAACATTTAATCTCTTCTGCTTCACCAAAGCAAAGAGATTTGTTTCTGTGAGTTTTAAAAGATTGTCTCCTTTTCTGTTGCCAGTTCACCACCTAACAGGTCACTGTTTTCTCCTTCTGATTCCTTATTCGTTAATTTAATTCCCTATCAATAGTAACTTATTAGTTTATCTGCCCCAAAGTTTACCCTGATAAAAGCATTCACCAAACACAGTCCAGCATATTTCACAAAATACCCCAGATTTAATCGAGCCTCCTTTTAGGAAAAATCCATTTAAAATAAGATCCATTCTTCTGAAGTCTCAAAAAATAAATGTTAGTCTGCATCAGAACAATTTTACTAAGCATAAATATATGTAAGAGAGTAACGTTATAAAAGCTAAGGCTACTGACATTTTTCTCTTTGAAATAAAAATTATAAAGAATCTGAACTTTGTACATAAAATATATCTCTGCCATTTTTATGCACAGAAGAAAAGCTTCCTTATCTATCGATTTACTTGTCAATGTGTTATTTTTTACCCTAGTTAATTCATTTCAGCAAAATAACAAGTCAGAAAGCTAGGAGAAACTCCTGTGCAAACATCCTGCACTGGAGGAAATAAATATCCACTTTTCCCCACTTTTATTTTCTTCTACAAGCTAGTCACCTAGAAAAAAAAAAGTTTCTGCTCAGCTTCTTTAATGTTTTTAATGCAAATAAAAGGTCGATGAATCCTGTAGAAGACCCTACCACAAACCACTTTTTTTCCTAGAAGAGGAAGTGTAGTAAACCACAGGACTTACATTATTTCCCATCCCAAGTGAAGGTGTGAGGAGGCACTTCTTTCTATGCAAGAAACATATTTCAGCCCAGTTATGTCCCAGGAAATAGTTGGAAAAACCTCCTCACTGTCTTTTTCATCTCTGTTTCCCCTTTCAGCTATCCCTTGCCACTCTGGTCATGCTCTTCCTTCCTGTACTGTGTTATTTGTATATGAAGGGTGTTGAGGGAGGCGCCTATTTAGACATTAAAGTAACTGATGTGATTGTATGAGATCTCATGGGAGAGGCTGTAACCTCAGCAAGCAAAGCTGGGGAGGTTCCAAGCTGAGCATTTTTTTAAGATGCTGTTCCATCCCTGGATTTCTGAGTGTCTTTCACAGAAGGAGTGAAGCAGAACAAAATGGATGGGAAATATGGGGGCAAAATGGGTCTGTCAGCCTCACAGTGAGAGCTCTCTGTACCATAACAGGCTTTTTATAAGAGGCATTGGCCTTTATATTTTATTCAAATATTTCTGTTTCAGTTTTCTGCTTCAGTAAAGTCAGAAAATGTATGATGCTGAATGTATAAATTATACTGAAAGACTACGAGTGAAGCTGGGTAGAAGGAAAGCTGATGACTGTTACCATTGTATCTGTATGTGTATGTGTGTCTGTATGCACATATACAAATTACATGCCAGTATATATATGTGATTCAGATGAATTAATTCTGGTGATGTATATAAGAAGTATGTGAGGAGCTCAGAAGAGTTCACTCACTCCTGAAACCTGCAGCTCTTCGGAACAGGGATCATACTCTAGCCTCAAAGTAAGCTTCTGTCCATAAAACTAAATTTTATATGGTTCAAACACAGGGTGGGAAAACAGGAGTCCTCCTCTCCAAAGAGGGATCCATGCAATTTAGGAGGATCCTGCCTCTCCTGCAGGAGAGCTAAGATTTCTCTTACTGATCATACTCATTTCTCTATGTGGCTTTGCTTAGGGAACAGAGAGTGTGATCTCACTTATAACTGGTCTGATCCAAAAGATCCTGAGCGTAGTATTTCTGGATTACCCAGCCGAATTTTTTAAGGCAGCAGAAAAACCTCTTCTTTGCATTAAGCGTTTAGCTGCACAAGAGAGAATTTTAATTACCAAAGATTAAAGAGAGAAGTTAAGGCTGACACATTAATTTCAGATTATACTTGACTTCCAGGATATCTCAAATTTCAGCTAGTTAAAATGGGCAGAATCAAAGGAAGGGAAGCCAGCTGACCCATGGATGGAAGGTGTGATAGTACATCTGTGGCATGAGATTTTATTAAAAATATGAGTATTGTCTTGACCCAGACCTAGGTGCCAGATCCTTCCCTATCCTGAATATGATCAGGATCAATAAAACAATTTCTTACTCCATCTGTACTTTGTCCTTGGAAGCTTTGGTTGAGGTAGAAGAGAAATCTAGGAAAGTAGTCTGGCTGAGATAATTGTTAATTCTTTGTTGAATTTGTGTTGGTTGCTGATCTTAAAGTTACCTTCTTTCAAAGCATGTAGGACTCTGAGAAATGGGGGAAAGAAGTCACAGTGGCACACCGGGTCTCTAACTTTGATGTGTTATTGAACACTGTTGTCTTTTGGCAAAAGCTTTGGTTCATTAGGTTCTAAATTTAATGAGAGTTTAGCTGCAGGAACTTGAGTATGTTTTGTATTCTTTGGGCAGGGCACTGCACAGAAGGTTTGATTTCATGGGAAGAAGCACATCTGTAATGATCAGCAAGACTATCCAGAAATGAAATCAGGAAATCTCATGGCAGGTTAAAACAGAAAAAATATTTATTAGTATGTCTGACTTCACAATTGTCACCACTGTCACCCTTCAAAGTAGCATCACTTACAGAAAGTAGTGTGTTCAGATCAGTCACATGAATCTCAGACTTTATGACACTAATCCATTTCATATTATATCTTATTCACTGCAAGCTATTAGTCTGTCATAGGTCTTATATGGTTTTAAAACCATCTGACATTAATTGTATGAATTTTGAGCTGTTCGAAGCTTTGCTTAGGTTTCCATGAAGACAGGAATAGTTTGTGTAGATATCTGCACTTTGCATTCATATGGATGGAGGAATAGACAAATAAGGATAGATTTTAAAACATATTTATGTCCCCCAAAGAAATATATGGATGCCCAAGAGGATTTTCAGTGGTGAATGGTATTGCAATTGATGTTACTTAAGCTCCAAATGCTTTTAAGAACACCACTGTGAAGTGTTTCTAACATCAGTTACGTGGCTAAATTTCATGTCTATCTCCAGTGCTACCTTAGATTTCATCCCTAGTTGGAGATGAAAAGTAGACTTGAAATAGCAGCTACATTTGGCTTCCTCCCTATTAGATATTGTCCTCTGCTCTGGGGGAAGATAACCTGCAGTTTAGGGAGGCAAGAAGGAATTATTATCATCTGTGGGTGAAGAAAGCAG
>NW_008615389.1:60797-88365 GCF_000691845.1 Merops nubicus
GACTTTCCCAGGTCCTTGTGCTAAGTTTGAGATGGGCCAGTTACTTGTCAGCTCTGGCCCAGATGGAATCAGAGATAAGCTTAGCTCTTTAATTAAAAATATCCCAGGGTGTTTTCAAAGGACATTTTCTTTTACAGTTTGCAATCAAAATACGTTCCTTATGTGTACAGAGTTATCCAAGCCCACTGACTAGTCACAGCAAAGAGATAACTAAATCAGTTCTAGGACTCCACCGGTTTTACCCCAAAAATTGCTTGAGAAAGCAGGTATCTTGCATCATCCGTGCTGTCAGATGGCTTTGGGTCACAACACCTTATGTAGCTGACAAAAGGCAGTGAATAAATGAAAAATGCAGAAATGTTGAATTGTGGTAACCAAAAAAAATGTACATTTAGTTGAAGGTGAGAGAACCATAGAATCATTTTGGTTGGAACAGACCTTTAAGATCCTCAAGTCCAGCTGTTAACCCAGCACTGCCAGGTCACCACTGCTGAAGCAGCTGTCTAGGTTCCATTGACTTTGCTGGTGAAATCTCCTGGATATAAACAGGAATTTAAATGCATATTTCCAAATAAACAGATATTCCCTGCTGGACAGGGAAGGGTGAGGCACATTTGGCATTGATCTTTCTTGCCTCGTCCAAAATTAAATCCTCTTGTCACCCACTGTACACCCAGCAAGGCTGTTTGAGTCCCCTTTCCTTCATCAGTAGGAAAAGTGAAGAACCTCCAACTTCACCACATTCAAGTCAGTGAGAGCAGCTGGAGGGAAATAAACCTCAAGCTAAAAGATATTCATAAAGATAGAAATGCAAATGCTGCCGTGACAAAATCTCAGCCTTGCTAAATGTAGAAGACAAGCCTAAAAGCATTCCACGTTTGTAAAGGAAACATATGGAAACAGTCTATAAAACCCAAGGATTTTAGTGGGAAAATGTATAGAGGTATTCGAAAAGCTGAGCATCTGCACTTGCAAATGATACAGAAATGGCTTAATGGAAGTGCACAAATATTTGATGTTAATGGAACTTTGAACTTAAGAAAAATTAATACTTAAAGACAAGTGAAACATATTTATGTGATCTATGTTTGCTATTAGAAAAGAATATTCATTAAATGTAAATTAGTTTAATCTACAATAAAGTTGAGCAGTCAGCTTAAAGCAAGATTCAAATTGCTCTTCAGTTTTATCCTCCATGGCGCAGCAATAACTTTGGGGTGGGGGAATGGTTACTGAAAAATAGTACAAAATAATTTCATTTCTAAGTTTTTTTAAAAATAACCACCAGCTTATTCCTGTATGTTTCCTGACAATGCTGTAATTGATGTGTGTGGACATACCTATCTGTTATGAAAAATTATATAGCCACGTTATTGCTATGTGTGTTATTTTATAGCAATTTAAGAAATAATGAATCAAAGATAGAGTGTGAAAAATTATATATTGGGTACAGCAATCAGTCAGTATCTATCCAGGGTTTTTACATAGATTCCATTGCTATAGTAACAGGGGCATCATAGTGAACACAAAGGCAGCTTTAACTGGGAGAAAGCAGAGGAGTAGCACAAGTGCAATCATTTTTTAATGTATTTCTAGAATCTCACGACATCACTGGATTTAGTAACGAGCAGTTTCTGGTTCTTTCTGAGAAGTTAGATATGATTTGGAAGTCTCAGCTGCTAATTGTTTTTGCATTTCACGATCATCTTTTAAGGACACAATGGGGAGTTTCATTTTGTAACCAATCCTTGCTCTTCATGTCAGAAAGATGCATCAGTCAGAACCATTTCAGCTGCACAATGTGGGAGGAAAGACTTGAAAACCAAACAGAAAGTGTTAATCTCTGTCACGCAAAACAGATCTGAATTCTTCCTTTGGGAAAGGAAAAAATGTCAGTGTTGTGATGTCTTTTCTTCATTGTTTCTAGCAATATTTCACATTAAAGTTTGACAGATTTCAGATATGCAGCATGGAATTATATAGTCATTAATAAAAAGAAATCTTTCCTACTCTGAGCAGCATACCTATAACTAAAATAAGAAATGAAAGCTTTTTGATTGCAAGTGTGGTGATTTCTAATGCCAAGCAACACAGACTGGAAAAAAAAAATGATTTTGTAACTTCTGTGTCTGTGCTATTTCAGTATAACTATTTCAGTTAGTTTAGAATTGCTTAAATTATATTGTTTCATAAAGATAAGAAATGTATTACCTATCTTATGGTTTCTCTTTCCCATAAAGGAAGGTATCTCACCATGATGAGATTTATATCAGAAAAGTCCTGGTGTTTATTTTTATGTGTTGTTGATTTTATTCTATCAATTAATTTATGGTATGGAAACTATCTAAAAGGCACAACTGTCAGCTCAGGACCTGTGTTCATCTGTGCGATGTTCCTGTGCCTTTACAAGACAAGAACCTTTTCATTCTGGAAGGGTTTTTTATGACACTTATAATACAATGGAGACTGAGAGTTTCTGGTCAAGAGGGGAAACCCTCATAAATTGCTGTTTATGGGACAAGTATTAACATATGTGAGATTCGTAGCCCAGTCTGAAAATGAGGGAATGATGCTGCAGAGAGCTTTTAGTGATTTATGAAGGCCTTTTACTGCACAGAGATTAGAATAGCTGTTATAATATATTACACTGCTGCTTTATTTTAAAAGAATAGCTGAAGCCATTTTCTGATTCACATAATAGTGAAGTCTAAATGGTATAAAGTAGTTAATTGGCATTTTTGTCAAAATAAAGACCTAGTATAAAGGAATCTCATTTCCTTTTATCAGAGAATGAAATTATATTAAAAAAAAAAATCACGCTGCTGTAAAATTCAGACTCTTTTGAATGGATAATTGGTATTACAGAGTAACAGGAAATTGCTTTCTTTGTAAGTATGTATTAAAATCATTCTGTTACATACAGTAATCTTCAGCTTTCTAAACGGTTCGATGCACATTTCAATCAGGAGGATTTACTTATCATCTACTCAAACGGAAAAATATGGATTGCTCTTTTTTCCTCTCCTCAGCGGTCTATCAAAATAACAATAAGAAAATTAGGGCAGTGGAGTAAATCAAGTCAGAAAATTAATATTCCTAATATTATTTCAACAAGGAGCGTTAGGTATATCAAGAGGTTTCCCTCGCTGTATCAAACACTGGATATTTATTCTTTTGATAAACTTTTTCTTTCTTATATTTTTATTTTTTTTATGAAGAATTTAAACACAAACCCCTGATTATCTGATGTGAATCAGAGGCAACGTTAGTTAGTTGAAGATATTACACCCTAGAATGAAGGTCTAGACTGGTAAGAATAAACTGTAGACTTCAGGAGCAATTTTAAGGACCTATACACAGAGTAGAAGTGGATAAGCTATTTAATACATAATAAGATGATTGACTAAAGCATCTGTTTGGCACAGTACAGTGGTTTAGAGACTGTATTATTCATCAGGTTGGAATAGCTGAAAAAAAACCGAATGTCAAATGCTATTTAGAAAATGAGGTCCTCTTCCCTGTGCAAAATGATTGTAAAGGAAGATTTAAGTTGTAAAAGAAGACCCAAGGTGAACAGCCCCTAACAGCTCGTTATGACAGCTCTGCACTGTGAGCTCTGTGCTTTAATCTTTCCACCTTGTCTGGAAGAGAGGAGCTTGTCACAGGCTGCTGACTTCAACAGTTTTCTACAGGAATGTTCACTTTTTACTCTGTAGTTGTGATAATGTAATTCTGTGTTTATTACATGTTTCTGTGAGGTCTTTCTTCAGCATCTCAGCTTCTTATTTTGCAGCTCCCTGTTTGATGCTGGTCTCGCTGGCTGTTGTCATCTGGGGTAGAAGAGAATTGAATGTATAGTAATTTTTTTTCCTCCCAATTTTTGCACTTTTTATCCTGGTCTTTAAACTTCTTACGTAGCAAAAGGAGAGATAGAAGAGGCAAACTTCGTGGTCAAGGCTCATTAACCACAAGGCTTCCCAAGCTAGTATCTCAAGAGAGTTGAAGAGCCCTAATCCTGCAGACTTGAACTGAGCACATTCATTCCAGGTGAGATGTCTCAGTCCTCCTGACTGAGGGCCAAAATAGTTCTTCTTTCACATGTTCTACCATTAAATTTGGACAGCAACAGAAATTAGCTGGGGAAAGAAGAGAAATTTTGTATTCAATAAGCCACATTAATCATAGGATAACTATATGGGTGTTTTCAAATTGAGAAATTCTTGTGTTCTTTGAGCCAAAAAAATAATTTAATTTGATGTTATTAAAAATAACTAATTGCTTTTTAAAATAGATGGGACTGCTTTCTTTCATTATTTTTTTTTTTTTTCTCAAAGTTATTCTTCTGTGGAAATCAAGATCTTTTAAATGCCAGTTATCAAGAACTTTCTTTAAAGAACAACAGGAAATGACTGATACAAATATACAGTGAGACCATTTGGTCATTTACACAAAGGAATCTTCCTCCAGCTCTTTAATGGACTAATGCATGCTGAATTGTAATGGGGCTAATTTGCTCCACACCTACTTAAGGAGAAGATGCTGGGGTGCCTCATTTTTTTCCCCCTCTCTTGGGTCTGAAAAAGCAATATATTGCCTACATGAAAGCATCTGTGACACTTTGATAGATACAGCGAGCTGCAGCCAATGCATAATTGGATGATGCTAAGAGAAGTGTCTGAAATTGCCTTTCAGAAGACATGCTTTAAAAGTCTGTCAAATTCAACAAACAGAATGGACAAAGTCTAGAATTTGTTTCATCACTCATTTCATCCTTGTCTTTTAAAGGTAAAATGAGAGCTTTGGTTTTGTGGAAAAAGGAATATACAGCTGAAGGGCCAAAGGGACCTTCTCCTGTTTCCTATTGAAAAGTGTTTTTTCCTATGTATGTGCACTTCGTCGGCCACAGGTATTTTTTTGGCAAAAAAATATGAAAGTTCAGAGGAAGAACTAACCTGAAATAACATCATTGTCTCCCCTGTGTTAGTCATCTTAATAACGCATGCAATGTATGAGCTTCATTACCCTCCAAAAGAAAATTCAAGCAATCTATTAGTTGGTACCTGTTGCAATGTATCTTGCACAAGCAAGCATATTTGCACACATAAATGCATAAATTTGGTGTTATGTTTTGTTTGGTTGGTTGTTTTTTTTCAAGTAAATCAAATGTCCTGAAGCTGGGGCCACACTTTTGTACTGTTTTATAAGAACTTTTATTCTTCCTTATTTAGAATACAAACATTTTCCAGGTACCAGACATAAAACACATACAGCACAAGATTTTTAGAGGTTGGTTTAATTCTTATAGCTTAACAATGGAGTTTTTACCATGCAGTGTCTTTCAACATATAAAACATAAAGAAACTAAAGCTGAAAAGGAAAAAAAGCTGAGAAGAGAAAAGGCAAAAAGGAAAAAGAAGTGTTTGTATTTACCTGCAAGTTTCTTGCAGCACATTATTCATTTACTGAGGCTAGATTCAGTTTCTTTTTTCAGTGAAGGAGGTTGCCTTTTGACTTAAAGGATCTTTTTGTTTGCAAACAGAATCATTAGTTCATAATACCAGAACTGGTGTGTTGGGTAGGGATTAGTTTTTAATCTGACATTTTTCACACACACACAAAAAGGCTTTATAGCAAATCATTACTATGGTACATTAAAAGCTTTTATTTGTGAGGTGTTTGGCCCCTGAACAATCTTTGGCATAGAATTCAAGCAAAACCTAAAGGGATAGTGTTATTAGATGTGTTTGATTACATCCAAAAATCTTAAAATGATTGGGATTTACAGGAACATGCAAGTGTGCTTCCTCTCTTTGCTTACAACCGGACAACTGTAAGACTGTCTTTGTTTCTTAATTGGAGCACATTTACCACATATCATCCAATTACTAAGTGTTTGTGAAGGGCAGACTCTCTTATAAGATTTCTGGGGATTTATTTCTCTTCCTGGTGTCGGGCCAGCCAAAGACTTCTCTCTCTAATGTGGTAAAGGACTCGGGAATTCAACTTTGCATTTAGTGGGGCTGGTAGCAGCAAAAAGTCAGCAGCATTGTAAACCCAGTAAATACCTTTATGCTCTTCAACACCATAGAAAGATGGAATAAGAAAAAAGCCTTAAAAGAAGCTTAAAAGATGGATGGAATGACATTTGGTCACCAAATCACCTTCAGAAAGCCAGAAAGGGTCTTGTGAGGAGTAGGGGGCACAAATCCAGATTTGAACATGAGTGGGGCAATGATGTGGCACTTGGAAACAAGAGCCTCTGCCAGCCAAGGCCACTGTTTTCTCCTTTACTACAACTGGATGTAGTATTCAAATCCACTAATCAGCATCATCAAACCAGGAAATATGGAGATAGACTTCACTTCTTATATATTATTCATGGCATGCTATGAAACATTATGAAGTTAATTTAATTGCACTGCAATTAAAATACCTTTTTCTGTATACATAGAGAGATAAACATACAAAATTTATAACCTTAAATGAAGACGGCTGTTGTCACTTTCTCTATAATCATTAAGATGAGCAAATAGGTTCTAAAATAATATTCTTTTCTTTTACTATTTCCCATCTTTAATAAATAGAAAAGCCTTTTGCTAAATGTTTGCTCAATTATAATCTTGACTCTGGATAATTGCAGAAGGAAGAACCCAGCCTGATTGGCAAAGTCCAGTATTCTCTTACCAGATTCTTTTAGATACTCCATGCATGGAGATTGTGATGTTTAATATCAAATTTACTTATCTGAAGCTATCTGTGGTTACATGGGATTTTTCATTTAGTAGGGTGATACATAGTCTGCTGAAATATGACAGTATAAATGTAAGGTTAGAGGGAAATGGGAATCACATTGGTATGGTGATTTCCATTTGAGTGTAACCTCAGTTTAAACATTTTAAGCATTGTTCAGTTTAAGCTTATTTCAGGCTGAAGCTGCAGGTTGTAAACTGATCAGAACATGTAGTGCAAACATACTTTTAAATATAGTATTCTCAAATAAAGAGCAATTAGTCACATGAGCAGCAGAATTAACAAAACCCTAGTTTTGACTTTTTTTTTGTTGGTGGATTTCCAGGTGTATGAGAGACTGCAGCTTGCACTGACTTTTATCCATGCTTGTACATTAATACTCTCTCCTTCCTATATGGATTTTTGGGTGTTTGCTATCTGGATTATTGTCTGTTTTTTAAGGGATAAGCCCCCTGCTCAGAGCAAGGTAGGAAACCTGAACTGTTGCCCATGATATTTGATGTTCTCACAGCCATCCGATATTGTGCCTTCTGCACAGCTGGCAGACAAAACAATTTATAGGAGGAAGCTGAAGATAATTAAGATGAACATAAGGGACATAAACACAGGTTTTATGTTGAAGGGAATGTCAGAGAACCCAAGAAATGTGTGATGAGCACTACGTATCTGTAGGGAGGAACTGAGTGCCATTCTCTGAAGGTGCTGTGGTAGGATCTTGTTGCTGCTTTTTGGACTAAAACTGAGTTATTTCATTGAAAAGTAGGAGGCATTTTCTACAGGTGCTGTTGAGGAAGCAGCAGCTGAAAATACTTTGCTGAATTTCTGTATACAGACGTTGAAGAATCTGTCTTCCACAAACATGGATTTCTGGCTGCAGTAGTTCTAAGATTCATTAGAAGCAGCAGAAAAAAAATACCAAGTGAAGAACAAAAGGATAACTTTCTATTTGCCTCATCATGTCTGTGTTATTTCTCCAACCATAACCACACATAAAAAAAAAATAGATAATTGAAGTAGTGGTATGAAATCTTTGCTGATAAATTCTGAAGGAATCCTAACACTTGTAGCATAGTATGGCCACTCTTTAAATACTATCTCCAGTTCTACCCTCTTCATTTCAGGAAGGGTGTGAATATTTAAAAGAAAATTGATGTAAGACTTCATTTTTGCAGTGACTACTTTAAAATATCTTTGGGGACAAATTCTGCCCAATGTTTGGGCAGCAGGGTCGGGTGGCTGTTGTCTTAAGTCTAACCTATGAATCTGTAACCTTTGAATTCTCCTGTGTAAGCTCGTCTTCCCTGGAACCATGAAGCAAAAAACTGCAATGGATTTGCCCAAGGAGCACTATTTTCCTGAGGGGTTGCCAAAACATCTCTATTGCTCTTTCAAAAGTCTCTGTAGATCAATAAAACCACTCACTAAGTCGATGCCTTCACATATTTTCTCTGAAACTGGCAGAGCAAAAAGCCTAAACTTGTGCCACCACATTGAGCTCTGAAAACAATATCTTTATCCAAGTACTTATTATGGATGGAGGTACTGAAAAAATTCTCAGAAAGAAATGTGACGTGATATGGGAGTTACAGAGGACTCATCATTTGGTTCCCAGGTATGGACAGACAAAAAAATTTCTTGTTAATTTGCACTGATTTGTCACCCTATTCTACTAGAAACTCGTATCAAAAAAAGAACTCATTGGTAAAGACTCAGACTCCCAGATAAGAAAAACGGCTGTTGATTAATGCTGGTAAGTCCTGTTTACCCATAATATTTAAGGTTGAAAAGTGTGTGGGTACTGCAATGCAGCCATAGAATAATTAAGATGGGAAGGAACCTCTGAAGTTCAACTAACCCAGCTCAAGTCAGATATACTTTCAAATGCAGATTCTAGAGCTAGATCAGGCTGGTCAGTGTCTTTGCCAGTCAAGTTCTGAATTTTTCCAAGGACAGAACTGCCACATGTCTTGGTGATTTGTTGCAAAGTTTATCCACCCTCACTGTGTATTTTTTCACAAATGTCTAATCAGGATTTCCCCTCATTGGAACCTCTGCCTATTGACTCCTATCTGTTACTGTGTAAATCTGTTTGGTTTCCACTTCTTTGCAACCAGCCATTGGGTACTTGAAGTCAAAAGTAAGATCTACACTATCACCTTTTCTTCTTAAGACTGAACAAATCAAACTTTCAGCTTTTGTTGTATGTCATGTGCTCCAACAACCTGATGGCCTTTCATTGGACTTGCTCCAATTTGTCTCTCATTTTGAGGAATGCAAAACTGGACAATACTCCAGTTGCATTTATTTCCAATAGATGTGCAATTTGATTCTTAGTAATATATGACTGCAGCTTGATAGCAGAGCACTGGAAAGCTGTGGCTGAATTAGAAAAACCTGAGATAAATTGGGACAGTATGTGCCTATTTAAAGCAAAATAGAATATTTTGTTGCCAGCCTGAGGATGAAGTAAGGATTTCCCTTGTGTTTAAAGCATCAGAAATACAGGATATTTTGTCTTCAAGTGTAGAAAAATCAAAGAATTTGCTGGGACCTGCTTATGTATTTCTTAGAAATATAGATCTCTAAGATACTAGTGAAGTCTCTTTTTATGATACAGTTTTCAATTCTGGAGCTAAAATCTTCTGTTTGTTATGTGGGCAGGGAAAGCATAACAAATGCTCTTTAGAACCGTCTTAGATTTAGAAGGCAACGTGATTGCCAGTGTTTCCTGAAGTGAGTATTCAACATAACAGATAGTCCTTTCTCATCCCCAGTTCCCCAACTCTTCTCCACTTTCATCCTCTTTTTCTAGACTACTCTTTCCTGTTCGAGGTTCCTTTTGTACTGGCTGCTTCCAAACAATCAGTCTGACCTTTAAGTTGTACCATTTCTTGCTTTCTAATCTCTCATCTCATGGTATCCTCCTCTTGCTAGAAATTGATGACATTTAGGGATACCAAAGGAGCAGGATCATTTTACTGTTACTTGATTATTCATCACAATCTGTGGTGTTTTCTTACCCATATCTTGCATCTGTGATGGGGTAATGTGATAGGTGAATTGACTAATGGCTTTACTGATACTCCATTCTGAACTTCCTGTTGCTTCTGTATCATTTTTGGTGCTGATGAAACGCAAGCTGGGCATTTATTATTATTTGTTTTTATAATACTACTAAAAAGTGTTCATAACTATGAATCTGTGAATTCAGAAATGTGGGCTTGCACAGGCAGTTGTTAGGTGGGCTTCCAGCACACAGACTTAGCAAACTGTACATTAAGCTAATGTTAACAGTAACAAGGCTGGGAAACCACAGAGAAGGGTCACTGGAGTGAGACATGCCCAAAACATACTGATTCTACCTGCCAGGCCAGCAATACGCTCCCTGAATTAGGTCTCACTACCTGCAACATATCTGCTCAGTTCTCCAAGGTATCTCCAAGACAACTCCAAACCAGAAGGGGATCGATAGCTGGAATGGATGTTACTGGTCAGCAGACACTCTGGGATAGGGTCTAGGGTGTCCATACTGGAGGCAGTCTATGTTCTGAGGAGCAAAAGGGATGGGCAGCTCTGCATCTGGCCAGGCCTGTTTTTTTGTTGTTCATCTCTGTGAAGCAATTGGCAGAACTTTTCCTTGGCAGGTGAGACAGAGACTTCAGAAAGCAAGCCTGGAAAGTCTGCTGAAGGAAGACCATCAGACTGGCTATCAGCCAGTGTTAGCAAACAACAGTCTCTAAACACAATCCCTCTGTCTTTGGAGCTTTTTAAATGAATATTCAAAAAATCTATCTGCTCATATGTTTCAGCATAATATGATAGACCTTTGCTCCATCACTTTTAGTGATAATCCTGACCTATGCCTTAAGCTGCCACAGTTGTTTGGTGTGCTACTCTTATAGGAACATTCACTCTAAATATTAGAAAAGCGTATTTTGGGATGTTAATAATAATGAACCTAAGTTGTGGAGGTTTCTCAAGTTGAGACAGAATGTTTACCTTACTGAAGGCTTTGGAAAGCAACATTGCAGATGACACACTTGTCAAGCACAGTAACCTTTGGTAGGCTCAGGGAGAAGATGCCATGACAAGATTCTCTTTCTGGTACATTTCTTTTCAGATAACTTAGCTACATGCAGGGCCTCCTTGAGTCCTGAAGAAACACTGTGGACAGTGCAAAAATTGCAAGGTTAACACTAACTGAAGAGCTTCAGAAAATAGAAAGAATTTCCACAAAACCTTTTTGGAGGATGTTCTCAGGGTTACAGGCCTAGCATAAAAGTAGGAGAAAATTCTTAATGACTAGTGGTCTGTTGCTATTTCTACATAAATAATGGGAGTCTGCCCCAGCACCAAGGAGGCAATGTTGCTCTGTGTTATATTGCTGATCCTCTGGAATTCACTAGTGGCTTTACATGCACAGTGTTTCCTAAGTGGAGGGACCCAATATTCCTTTGGTTTTGCTGTTCTCCGATTTAAGTATCAAACTTCATAAACAAGAATATTCTTCCACTGTGTCCCAGCCATGCCTAACCACTTCTCATGAAGTTCCTGTATGTCCAGGCAGTTTTACCTGTGGGAATTCACAGTTTCAGATACTAGAATTGTGAAAAACTCCCAGCTGTCCACTGTTATGAACTCACCACTATATATATTATTCTTCAAGAACCTCTCTGTTGCCTCAGCAGCTGAATTGGGCAATTCTAGCATGAAGAAGCTGTGACAGCTGGATATCACCATTCTCCTTTCAATGCTGCAATAGTGTGCTAATGCTATTTTAATGCTTAAAGTAATACTAAAAAATTGGTCAGACCTTTAAATTTTCACTGTGGTGAATTCAGGTGCTTTTGTATGTCTGAGCTAAAATAACCACTAAGGATGTGTTCATGCCAGGTGTGATTTTGTCCAAAATTGCTGCCTCTACAATAGCAATAAAGTGTCCGCCTTCGAAGTATTTCTAACTATGGACCAGGGCACAGCACCTGCTGTTGTACTCAAACGTTATCATTTTCAACTGGAAAAATCAGGTTAATTTAAAAAGTTAAATATTGGCACTTTGTTACATATTATTAGCGTTTAAAATTCTTTCATATGACTTTTCCAGCTTTTCTTTCTTTTTCAGTAGGCAAGAACAAGGCACTCTTACCTCTACTCTTACTGTAGCAGGGAACAAGCATTTCCTGTACAGTGCTATAGAGATGTGCTTGAAACTGCCCCCCTGGGTGATCCAAGCACACAGGAGAACGGTGGGTTTTTCACAATCTTTAACATCTGTCAATCTGTTATATGCAGAAAGCAGACCAGCCAGTGAACAGGCACCTACTGAGAACTGTGGCTGGCTGGAGAGCCCAGGACAGGAAAAGAAAAAAAAAAAAAAAAAAAGAGAGTTACGACATCTAAGTTATTTACAATTCATTTAACACCTCCATGCTCAAGTGTACCAGTGCGATAGCGCTGCCACTTGACTGGCCATATTCTGAAACGTGGTGAATGCTGCCATCTAATGGTATCTGAGCGGTGAACAAAAGCCACCGGCTCATTCCAGCTCACCCAGAACACAGTAACTAGTTTCACCTCTGAAGCCTCACTATGCACTGCAGGCATAACAGCCATCCAAGCTGGACAGAAGTAGGTCTCAGGCTGACACACCCAGTATCTCTGCAGCCTGCTGCTGACACCGAGTGAAAATTTCTGAGTTCTAGTAAGAGGTCTGCAGAACTTCATTGTCAACTTTTTTTTTTTCTGAAGAGAAGCTGGTTCTGGAAGTCAGAAAGAAATTTCAAGTGGTACTGTGTCTGAAGTCTTTAACTTGTTGTTTTCGTGGGTCTTCATGTGTCCTACAAATAGCTTAGATATGACTATATTTGTCATATTTTAATAGTATCTAACCAAGGAAATAACTGTAATAACACATCATATCTTGTAATAAACTGAAAATGAAGATACCTCTAAAAAAAACAGACAAAAAATGCATTAAGCATCTCAAGTCTTTATTGAAGAATCTGAAATCATCCTATTTAATAGCACTCCTGAGGCCACCGTGACACTTCACCTGATCAACCTAAACTGCAAGGAAACCCACTAAATGTATTATTAATACACACTATTCATACATGGTATTTTTCAGAACCAACAAAATAAATGCTTCCTCCAACTTTAATAAATTTTGTTTCATAAGATGCACCATGAGCTCCTTTTCAGATTACCAAGCAATACTTCCTATGACATTTGGATTAAGTATA
Organism: Merops nubicus; assembly: GCF_000691845.1. Classification (NCBI taxonomy): domain Eukaryota; kingdom Metazoa; phylum Chordata; class Aves; order Coraciiformes; family Meropidae; genus Merops; species Merops nubicus. Next base: position 73,790 of record NW_008615389.1, read on the forward strand.
ATGATGAAATGTTATGTACAATAAATCTTACCATTTTCTGGAAACAACAGCTCTTGCATAACATCCTTTCGTTTTGGTAACTATTATTATCACAATTTTCAGACACTGAATGATATAAAGAGCAAATCATATACAGCTTTCAAGCACAGACACCTGAGGATGGTATGTTAAATCTATTTAGGTGCACGTGTAAAAAGACACCTCAAAAATTCTTAAGCATAAACAAATCCCTTCAAAGGCACTAGGAGGAAGATGGTCCCAAGCAACATAGAAATTAGTGGCTGATTATACTCAAGTGTCTAGAGTGAACTCTTTTAGAGAAAATGCAGCAATTATTTTTTTTACAATAACCTATTTTTGAACCAGGCTTTATCTCTGAAGAGATACACATTGTTCTACAGCCTTGAGTGCTTATAAATCATATTACAGTTACAACTGATCTTTAACAGGTTTCTTCTGTAAACACAGATATATGAAATAATACCAAAAAATGGCAGCTGTAAAAATTAACTCACCTACTCCAGTAGCTGAGGGAAAACAATTTTGTGGTTTGATTTTCCCCTAATACTTATGACCTAGTTGTTTAGATCTTAATTGTTTTAAGGAGCATTTGGAAAATTGAACAATAAGAATATTTAAAGGCCATCATTATTCTAAATTCAGACTATTATGCTCTGGGTTCAAAATATATTCTCCATCTGAATATAACTGATACTGTTTTAAGCAAAGATGCTGCAGACTGGTGCAACCTTATGTGTCCACATTACCACTATCTGTTTCAGCAATTCCATCATAAAATAAAGGGAGAGATATGGAAGAAGTAGTCCGTGATTTATCCAGCTTCCTACCACTATTCTCAGGAAGAATTGATACCATAAGACTTTCCCTCTCACGTGTTTCCTCTTCAAAGACAGCACTGTTATAATGCTTATGACGGTATAAGAAAGATTTAGTTTTAAAAGAATGCTGCTTCAAATACCTCCTGAAGGCCCTTTGAATAACACAAGCTGATACCTCCTCTTGTTTTCTTTTAAGAGTAGTAGTAATTGGCTTGTAAGAAACTTTAGATGGATTGGCAGCCATAAATTTTTCTTCCATGTGTAATTCAAGACCATCCAAATCTCCAGCTTCTCCCAAGACCCTTTTAGTGAAAGCAAGCAAGATATCCAAGCAGTGGATCTTATCACCACTAACTATAGGGAGGTCCATGGATATAAGCTGCATTTTATTAGGCTTTGGAATCCGTAAAGGTTCTGCCAGAGCATCTGCAAAGTCTGAAAGAGCAGAATACTCAATAAACTGTGTTGCCTGAGGATCAAATTTGCCCCAGGTTTCATAAAACATATCAAAGTCATCCTCACAAAGAGGATCTGTGCTTTCTTCAGTGGCAACACTGAAGTTCTCTAAAATGACAGCAATGTACATATTCACAACAATGAGAAATGATATAATGACATAACTTACAAAAAACAAAATCCCAACCCCTTTATTTGTGCAATTGCTTCTCTGTTCAATTGTTAAATTTAAGTTTGGAGCACATGAATTAGAACCTTTTAAGAGAGGGACCAGAAGACCATCCCAGCCAGCTGATGTTGTAATCTGGAAGAGACAGAGCATGCTACCCTCAAAGGTTTGAAAATTGAAAAGATTGTCAATCCCACTTTCCCAGCCAACACAGGCAAAGTTTGTCATGCCCACAATAGCATAAATGAACATAACCAGGAAGAGCAAGAGGCCGATGTTGAAGAGAGCAGGCAGGGACATCAGCAGTGCAAAAAGCAGGGTCCGGATCCCTCGGGCCTTTCGGATCAACCTCAGGATACGGCCGATTCGTGCCAGGCGGAAAATCCTCAGCAGGGTGGGGGAGAACGCTGTCCTGAAGCCTTCAGAGAGCCCAGTGCCTTGACATGAAAGAGAAACAGAGCCTGGGCAAGGCACGCCAGTGAAGTTCCCCATTTATGTTCCTTCTGTTATATTCTGTGCTTTAGGTGTTGAAAGTAACATTGATCACATCACTTTTAACAAAAACTTTATCAGCAATACTGCAATTGCTTACAAAAGAGCTTAGGAAGAGAAAGACAAAGTGTTAGACCTTTAAGTATTAAAAATGTATCACAGTCATGTATAGTTTGGAAAGTGCATTATCCCAGGTTTCTCTCATTCAGGGGATGAAACTACACATCCCTCAAGTACTTAAAAAATCCTTTTAAATCCCTTCAGCTCCTGTGCTGGAAGCTATGGGGCTTGTCTCTCAGCTGCAGCCTGACTGCTGCTGCTTCTGCAGGCATAAGCCACATGCTAAATATGAGACTTTCATTAATCCTTGGTACCTGAATAAGAAAAAAAGCAAGAATCTGCTTTCTTAAAAGAAAGTCCTGTGAAATGAAAGAAATCTTCCCAATTTTTCATACAAATGTATTTTTAACCTGAATTTACTTCTATTGTGAAAACAACAGCTAACATGATTACATGTAAATTAAAAGCATAAAAACATTAAGTACAATAAAAATAAGCAACTTAAAAACAGTTTAAGTACAATAATTTAGAAAAGATATTACTGTGTTAAATTCCTTTTCTGTTAATTACTCAGTAAAACTCATACTTGGGAAAAAACATAAATTTAAAATTATCCAGTTGTTTTTTAGTACTCTGAGAAAATATAAAATATATCCTTTCAGAATGAATCACTTAGCATGGGGTTTGAAAAAGTACAATGAATTTGGAATTTGTTCATCAGAGATATGTAAGTGGTTACTTCATACTGAAATTTGGCTTAGGATTGGTAAATCATGTTATCTGATCTGATAATGATTGATACTTACTAACTAGTGAAAGGATCACAACAGCTAAATCAAATATGTTCCAGCCACTGGTGAAGAAGTAATGTCTCAAGGCCAGTATTTTTATGACACATTCTGCAGTAAAAACTGCCACAAAAAAAAAGTTGATTTTATTAAGAACTTCCTTAATGTCAGTCTGGTTATTTTCTGCCATCATAACGATCATGTTTAGACAGATGAAAGTCACAATGGTAATGTCAAATGCTTTGTGTGACACCATATCAAACAGCACTCCTTGGAATGCGTTCTGTGGAGAGAACAAGAGGAACTGCTTAATGCTACATACAAATTTTAATCAGTAATTTCTGGTCAGAAAAAAAGAATTTAAGAGCACGTAAATTTAACAATAAGTTACTAGAAGCATTTTTAGGTGATTTCTTTAGATCTTCAAAGAAAACAGTACTTGGATAATTATTTTCAGATATCATGCAACCACAGTTCCTTAGAAAAAAATTGTACAGCACAAGAACATTCAGAGTAAATTGTGATTGCTCTTTTAATAGAAACATTGATTGAAGCAAACATGTTAGGATAAGCATTTCTAATTAAAATGTCATAAGCAAGAAAAACTCTGAATAGTTACTATGTGAAGCCAGGCCTATAATGAAATTTAAGAAAGTATAAGAAATAAAGCATAAGATTACTTAAAAGTAAATAACAGCCATGGGGCATGTGCTACTCACTATTCACTCTCACCTGCAATAACCCAGTCTAGCTGCAGAAGCACTATCATGCAACTTAACTGACCAAGGTCATGTTATGAATATCAGACAGTTAATATGAACCTCTATGAATAGGTTGTACATTTGAATAGGTGATTAATAGACTGTAAATTTCTTTAATACCCAGAAAGAAAAACTGCATTAGATGGAATTAAGAAAAAGAAAGTAAAAAGTAAACACTATATTGAATGAGGAAGATGATGGGCTCCAACATGAAGTTTATTCCCAGATTCCTGGCTACTGAGTTTAAATATATTCACCATCTTTATATATTCTATCATATTCCACTTAAGATGTTCTCACCGATGGTCTTGGGATGGGTTTTTGAGGTTTCTTGGATCCAAGTTTTTTTAGAGCATTATAGTACTTTTTCTGTTCCTCAGTCAAAAATAGATCTTTTCCACCTAAGTAAAGGGAAAGGATATTGCTCTTCAGCTGAAGTTTAAGCAGTCAACTAAACAAACACCAGCAAGCTTATGCAAAAAAAAAAAAAAAGAAAAAAAAAGAGTAAGCTAGAGTTCTTTAGAGTGGGATCTAAGGGACCACAGAGACATGAGTCTTCACAATTTCTCCTTTTCTCCTTGTTCTTTGAAAAGATGTATTGTAAAAAAACCTGATTTGGGTATGATTGTGAAAGTCAAGTCTAGGCAGTGATCCTGAGTTAATCTCCACAACTAAGAGAACCTTCCTGAAGCTTTACAAATCTATTTCATATTTTTAAAATTACATAAGGCTCATCAACAAGTAAAATAATTTCCATTTATATTTTTGGGAAAAGTGGGAATGGAAATACATTGCTGAGCTAGCAAGTAAATGGATTGTGAACAAGCACTTTGGGACCAAGATCTACAGGGGGTTCCTGATAATGAATTTCTGGTGTTCATCATATTACCTTCTATGCCACTTGGATTCCTTAGCTATCACTTTGAACCGAGTGTTCAGGAGAAGCCACTCATCATAAAGGCATGAAAAAATTAGCATTTTGTAAAACAAATGTGTAGCATTGTTCAGTAAGGAATCTGCACTTGGAGCCACTCTGGCAAGACTTCTGAAAGTTCAGCTTAGCTTAACTATATGGAATCTCAGTGAAAATCCCCAAGCAGCAGCAAAGAAATGAAAAATTTAAGAATCCCCAGTTGCAGCATGTAGTGAGAAAAGGAAAAAAAAGTGTTACATCTACATCAACGTTCAGCCTCATAAACTGCTTAACCAATGTTGTTTCTGTCTGGATTATTATAACTGGGACTTCACTGTAAAAGGAAATTATCATAGTGAAGTTGGACTGTTGATCCTCAACCCCCATATATCCTTTCTCTGTTCAAAAGCAGAGAGCAGAATTTCTTTTGGGCATTATTGCTCCCATCGCTACCAAAGGCATTAATTCTTTGACACTTGGTGTATAGAAATAATAAATGGCTCCTGTGGAGATGCCATCTTCCAAATGTGAACCTTAAAACTGTACACCTCCCACTGGATCGATTTTTATGGTTTTTTTTTAATGAGCAAGATGCTTATTTGTTTTAAAACTTCTAAGTGAATTGACTCCATTTCTCTTGATGTTCTGAATACCTAAAGCTCCTAAATGAATCAGGGAGAGAACTCAGTTGACAAATAAGCTTGGCACAAAGAAGCTGAGGTATACCAAGGAAGGCTGACTCTTGCCTTTCTTTGGTTGTTGCATTTTCCATTCTAAGCTTTTGTCTTCAGTTTCTTACTGAATAAAAGGAACAGGGAATCTAACAACTATGAGGAGAAAAGTGGAAGAATTCATTGCTTGATGGCCTTTAAGAAGCCTTTAAATTCCTAGATGGCCTCTTCCTGGAGCCACAGCTCCAGGAATGCAGACAATGAGACAAATGTCTCAATGCAGACATTTTTTAAAATTCCAGTAAATTAATCTGTAGAGTTATTTATTGATGTCAGGTTTTTTTTAAATGTAGCCAGTTTTAGAAGAAGTTCTGATTAACAAGACCTTCTCCAGTTTCTTCATCAGCAATGCTGTGGTTACTTCTTCCATGATCAGTACTGTTTCTTGATTACCTTGATCACATTTCTTAGGTGTTTACTCTCAGGAAAAAGGTATTTTCTGTTGTCCAAAGTAAATCTTCAAAGCAGAAGAACAGAATTCTGCTCTCCTGTACAAAAGTCTATACAACTTTTTTTAGCTTCTCTTCTTTACAACTACCCACTCATTCCTCTTCACCCTCCTACGTGGAACAAACTGAGGACTTGGCATGAAAATAGGATTTACAGGTAAATTACTAAAAGTTTTGAGGAAAAGCAGACTTCTATTTTTAGAACTTGGTATCTAAACATTATTTGAAATGTCTCCAGTCAAATAGTTATCTGAAAGTTTTAAACATCTAGATGTCAAACTAGCATTCACTTAATCAAATCAGGATTACAGGAGACCCTGAATGAGCTCATGTAGCACTTATCTTTTTCCTTTGTTGGTTAAAATTGCTGATAACTACTCCAATGAAAAGGTTCAGCATGAAGAAAGATCCAAAAATAATGAAAATCACAAAATACATATACATGGCTAAGAATGCTTCAAATTTAGGCTGTTCATCTACCTGTTAAAAAAGTCAAGACAGAAAAATAATATTGGTAAAAATCAGACAATCACAGCTTTAACATTTCCAATTTATAATAAATTTTATTGCCAGGAGGAATTAATTATTTCTAAACCTTTATAACTCTATTTAGATGTACAAGTAGAACAACTGTCTTTTTTCATCTTGTTACCATTTGTAAACATAATTACAAAGATATTTAGCCAAATCTAGCTCTAGCAAATAAATTAACAGATAAACAGTTCCTATCAGAAGTGATGCTGTGAATACCTAGATTAGAAAAACAGCTCAGACTAAAAAAATGTTCAACTGCCATTCCCTCAAATGCTATCCCAGACAACAGCAGATTCTAAAAGTCAGCTCACTACAATCAAACCTACAAGGAAGAATCTTTTTAATTCACAGCTATTTTACTACATTCAAGAGTACAGCACTTGAATGAATAAGGAAAATGCAAATTAAACATAGAAAAGTTAAAACACTGTACTAGTGAAAGAATGAGAAACAGCCCTTGGAAATGGGGAAGAAGTGGTAAGGATGTCAAATACAGGGAAGAAAAACTCCAGAAATAAATGCTAGAGACGCAGGTCATCTTAATGCTGCAGTACACATTTTTAAAAGAAGGAAATGTGCTTCAGAGGCACAGTCCCTCTTAAGACCTTCTAAATTCTGTTGCCAAACAGACTTGTTCAAAACTTGCAACGTCTTGTCTTCTGCATTCTTGATATATTAGGTTCTTGTGTGGTATCACTCTATTTTGACCAGTTTACTTTGGTCTAAACTCTAGATATTGGGTCCTCCAAGGATTATTGTTTCACTTCACAGTTTCATCTGCTTGTATTTCTGACTTGATATCACAAAAAAAAACCAAAAAAAAAATATAAACAATGAATTGTATGGATAGAAAGGGAAAGAAGGAAAGGGAAAAGAGCTAAAATTTCAGTTTTAGTGACATACATCACGTGAGTCCACTGCTGCGTACATAATATCCATCCAACCTTTAAAAGTTGCCTGAAAAAAAAATATGCATTATTAAGGTTATTATCACTAAAAAAATATTAAAAAATAATTAGGTAGAGCTAATATAAATATGTTAAGAGTTACAGAAACGTGAGTAGTGTGCTATAAAAATGTGAATAACTTCTAAAGATCTGCTTGATTCAAGTCAAGTGATGTGCAGTTCACTGGGGTTTAGTAAGAAGGAAAAAAAAATTCTTTCCCAAAAAGAAAAAAACATTGCCATGAATCCTGTGAAATATGTTTTCATGTTGAAACTTTTGTAAATTCTCTGCTTTTTGAAAAAGCTGTATAAGTTTCAGCTTTAATAAATACATCCTAAAATGATAAAAACAACTTCAAAGAAAACAGGAGGCACTTTATTCCTGCAATTCTTAACAACTCAAAATCATAGAACATTTTGGAAGATACAGGGAAAAAAATTTCATCAAGAAAAGGCACAGGGCTAACAGCCACTTTTAAAAATGTCTTTCCCTTTTTTCGTGATATTAGGGAGATTTATACGATAAAAGAAAATACAGAAACAGAAATAAACTGCATTGTGCATTTTCTTTCTCATCCACTCCAAAGCAACTTCTACTGAAGAAAATGAGAATAACAAGCAGGCTATTGCAGGCTTACTACGTTCATCAAAGCTGAGACAAAATAGAAAAGCCATGAAACAGTTCTTGATTTTAACACAAGGTTGCATATGCTCAAGTGTTCTTTAGAAGGAACTGAGCAGCTTACAGATAAGAGATGGAAGCTGAAAACAAATCCCCAATTTCAGTGAGATAAACAGAAGCACAGTAGTGTCCCCTGATTGGGCTGCTCAACATATTTCCCTGAAGAAAACAAAACTGAACATATTTTTATAGAACTTACCACTTGGAGAAGAGCCAAGTATCCCATCCCAACGTTATCAAAGTTTACATCACTGTTTGTCCATGTTCCACCACGGGTGGTACAATCAATTCTGTTTTCAATGTCTTTCACACTTCCTGTCTCGAGTACGCATTTTGAAAATTTTTTTGCAAGTAATTTTACTCCTGTGATGTTAAATAGGAGCCAGAAGACAATGCAGACAAGCAAAACGTTCAAGATTGAGGGGATAGCTCCCAAGAGTGCATTCACAACAACCTTAAATAAAATTAATGAAAATAATTAATTATTCACATTCAGTAGAGCATCACTCCAGAAAACCTTTTTTTTCTTCTTCTTCTGTCTCTATTGCAGGTTCTCACTCTTCTAAACTCTAGTAGATGACAAATGTAAAACCAGCCTAAATCCAGGCCAACTTCAAGCTTGTCTTCACGTGTAACTTCATGGTATCTACCATGCCTTTCTGAGGAAGAAAGTAAAACAGATAGCAACCAGAATTCTCCTTGGGTAAAAGAAATGGAGCCTGTAGTAGCTATGGGATCTAAAAATCAAGTCTATGGGAATGTGTTGTATAATCTGTATTTACTACAATATCATAAATAACCCTCTCTTTTAACTTGGAGGGGCTTTATAAGAGAATAACAGTTTGCTCTCCATAACAAAATGAACCAGACCAAACAACCACTGGCAAATGACTGCACACAGGACATAAAGTAGAGAAGTCTGGCTTTTGGTCAGCAGTCTTCCCTTCACTTAGGTTTGCCTGAGGATAAGATGAATGCAAACCCACAACGAGCAGTAAGCCTCTTCCAGAAACGGTACCAGTACAAATGGGATTCCGGCTTTTGGTTTCTATGCTGGAGATGTCAAAGGACCTGGCAAAAGCAGTGACAAGAACTCATCTTTGTGAATCCAGCTCTTTGAGGCAGACAGGCAGGACCGTACTTGTCGCCAGTGGGCTTCTGAGGACTGTTATCTATTTCTTTTCACCATTTTACTCCACTTTGTGGTGGGGCACAGTAAAAATCTCCCTGGAAATTTTTCACTGGTATTATGAGAAAATACTGAGACTTTTATCCTGGCTTTGGATAACATCTGTATACCAGAAACACACAGAATGAAGCATGTTGGAAGGGGCCTATGAACATCAGCTCTTCCAACACAGACCAAGTTGCTCAACATCTTGTCCAGTCAAGTTCTGAATATTTCCAAGATTGGAGATTCAACAGCCTCTCTGGACAATCTACTGCAATACTGTACTTTCACACTGTCACCTTTTTTCCCAGGTAGCTAATTGGAATATCCCTCACAGCCAACTCATTCACTCTCATTTTCTACCTACCTGCCAGAAAACATTAATTCAGTTTCTTGCATAGCTTCCTATTAATTAAAGACAACAACTAGAACCCCTACCTAATTAGATCCCAATCAGATCTTCCTTTTAACCCTCTCCAGATAGAACCTGCTCCGTTCTCTCAGCCCCTCCTCTCCAGCCCCCTGACCATCCTGGTGGCACTCTGCTGGATGCTCTCCAGTATGTTAACATCTGTTTTACACTGGGGAGCCCCAATCTAGACACCATAATCTACATTCAGTCTCACAGTTGCCAAAAACAGAAGAGAGAACTGCCTCAATGTGTTGGCCAGACTCATGCTAACACAGCCCAATACATGGTAGACCCTCTTTGTTGCTCTGCTGACTAGTGTTTAACATTCTGTCCAGTCCAGGTCCTTTTCTGAAAACTGCTCATTTCTCAGTGTGCCACAGTAATGTGGTGTTGTTCTGGCTCAGGTGCAAGACTTTGCACTTGCTTTTGCTGAACTTCCTGAGGTTTCTCCAATCCATATCTTCAATCTCTCAAAGTCTCATTGCAGAGCAGCCTTGCCCCCAGTGCAGTAACTGCTCACTACCAATTTCGTACCATCTGTGAATTTGTTGAGGACCATTTCTACCACATTCTTCTGGTTGTTAATTAAGCCATTAAGCAGGACTGGTCAGGACTGACTTCTGAGCTACTAGTCATTAGCTGCTAGCTGAACATCACCGTGCAATCTCTGCACACTGAATGTGGCAGTTCAGACAATTTTCTGCCTAGCTTGTAGTTCACCTATCCAAAGCAGATGTAACCAGTATCTGAGACCACAGATAGCCTCCCTCAGCCAACTCATCATAGAAGACAATCAGGTTTGAGGGGCAAAAATTGCCCTTCCTAAACTCATACTGGCTGTTTCTGATTCTTGTCCTTCATGGCTTCCAGGAGGATTTGGTCCATATCCATCCCGGGATCTGAAGTTAGTGTCTCCTAACATTCTGTGATCTAACACAGGTCAGATGAGCTACATTACACACTTCCTTACTTCTCCCCACTGGCTTTAAAGATTCCAGACAGTTTGCTCAGAGCAGCTTTTAAAATTGAGTTAGAAGAATCCCCTTTCCTAATAAGAAAATCTGACCCTATTTAAGTTTGAAAGGATTGTTATCTTTCAGATCCACCCTGGAGAACCCAAAATGTGGCATGTGAGCCCGTCTAGATAAGTGTCATGATGAGCTGATAGATGCATAGTAGTCTAATGAAGAGGAATTATGAAAAGCAGTTACAGCAAGTGAATAGTTCTACTGAAGCAATGAATTAATGAATCTATTTTTCCGTGGTCCTGTTTCTTGCCTCAGGCAATAAGAAAAAAGTAAGAAAAGGTCAATACATTTCTTGTCCCATAAAGATTGATAAACCACAGACTCACAGTCCAGGTTTCTTCCTCACATTACATTTTTTTTTTTTAAATAACTATATGTAGAGCTTCTTTTTCATTGACAAGGAATTAAAAATGGTTCCTATTTTTTTCAAGCATATTAATTTTTTTTTCAGAAGAATTTGTAAAATACACTGGATGAATTTTTTCCATGTCTAAGATAAACCAAAGACTGGGACTCAGAAAAGTACAAGTCTAAAAAAAATCTTGTTTAGTTTGTGCTAAGTGCACTGAAACTGGAAATATGGAAAAATGTTCCAGTATTCACATTACTATGTGTAATAATAACCCAAACATAACCTTACCTTTATCCCTTCAAATCTTGACAAAGCTCGTAGAGGCCTCAATGCTCTAAGAGTCCTGAGAGATTTCAAGGCACTCTCAGAGGAACACGGTGATGATGTGTCTTTGGGAGAAGTATTTAGTCCCCAGGAAACAAATGATAGCTGTGTTGAATTGAAACTGAGATTATTAAATGGCATACAAAAGTTTATTTTATTTTTGTCATTAGGCAATACTAGGCTGCATGTTACAGCATCTTTGACTAGTAAAGCAAATGAAGAAAGTACAGATTCAAAGTTGTTTCATATATCACTTTGTTCTTCTTACTATTTTAAAAATAATGGAATTCTGTCGTTCGAATATGAAACATTTTTTATCTTTTTTTTTTCCCAAAAAAGTTCATATTATTTTTTAAATGCTAGTATGACAAGCAAATTGGTAACTATGGTAATTTCACACACTACAAGACTAAAGGATTATTTAAATAAAATATTCCCATTTTCTGCATAGTTATTCTTAGAAGCATAGAAGTATATACATGTGTATACAAGTGTACAGAAGTGTATACAGTAATTCCTTATCATAACTTCAGATGCTGATGTGGAAACAAAAATTATTTTAAAAAGATATCCATGCTTCATTTTAAATTTTTGTGAAAGAGAAAATGAACATAAGACATTAGAAAATTCTTTTGTATTGAAACTCCAATGAGGAGTTTTTTTCCACTGTTCATGATTTGCCTTTTCCTCCCTATCTGAAGGTGTTGTCTCATTGTCTAGCCATTGGATATTTTCATGCTATTCCTCTGTTTTAGACAGCACTGCTATTAACATTACTGTAATTGCAAAACTCATGCTATGTATTCTTTGCAAATTGTTATAATATTGGATTTTCCTGTTGAAATTTCCTAGCACTTCACAACTTCCAAAGCTAATTATCCAGAGGCTAGCAAACAGCTACTTTGCCATATCTGCAGTAACATATTTAACTACAGTATCTTACCCCTGTATTATTGACAAGCAAAATTATTTCATTTTTATATGGCAAGACCACATTGTTGAACTGTGTCTGAATTCAGAATAAATAGGTGTCTATGGAACACTGCACTTCCTCCATCTGACTATTGATGATTTTGGCATTTCTCTTGGTAGCTATATAAAGGATTCTAGGATTTCTTTAATTGCAAAGCAAAACTTACTTTGCACTCTTTAGTAAATGATTTTTCCAACAATACTTTTCAATTCCCTTTACCATCTAAATTTCTCCTCCTTTAAGGAAGCAACTGTATTTGTTTCTGTTCCTAAATGTTGGAGCTGTCAGTCAGCATCTTCATATTTTTCTGGTCTCTTAATTTATTTTAGCTTTACATCTGACCGCTAATTGCACTCTCTCTTTAAACTCAAAAAGGTTTTTAATAACAAACACGGTCCTCAATGACAGTGACACCTAATAAAATTTCTTTAAGCAACTTCTCACTTTTACTTATAATTTCCCTTTAAATTTTTCCTAAAGTGTCTTTTGTTTGTATTTTTTTTTCAGCTTTTGAAAAGTGTCTTTTACACTTCTGTTTCTTCATAATCAGATTTTATATGCAGTTCTCTAAATAGAAAATATCAATATTCAAAATGTTAAGACAAGCTGCATATACTTACACACACAATAATGAAGTCAAGCCAACACCAGGCGTTTGTGAAATAACTGTGCAAACCATAAGCCACCCATTTCAGAAGCATCTCCATGAAAAAGATGTAGGTAAATACTCTGTCAGCATACTCTAGGAGCATTTTCACGTTTTTCCTCTCCTGCAGGTGAATATCTTCAAATGCCTAGAATTACATAATTCGGATATAAGCCTGTTTAGTAGTTTTATAGAAAGGTATATTAAAAATGCACAAGAATACATAGTTTGACTTATTATAACCAATTCATATTAAATTCTGGTCAACCATCACTTAGTTTCATACTCAGAAGTAAAAAAATTGTAAAATAGGTACAACCATATTTTCAGGTTTCACATACTTTCAACTGTTTATGCTCAACACCTCCTCAAAAAATATCTGATGAGGGTCAGTTGTGGCTACCAAAATGCTTGGCTTCCCAAGTTAGTGGATAATTTTGAAAGTGTTGGTCTAAAATTCAGAATAAAGCTTGAATTACACACATTAACCACTGTCTTTCAGACCTAGGCCTTCCAAGAGTCATCTTTAGTCAGCCTGCAGAGTTGTAACACAGATGTGAAAAAAAAACATGACAAACACCTTTCCATGGAACTGTTTATTCCTGGAGTTTCACACTTTTTCTCCTAAACCTTAACATTACTTTATGCCAACAAGAGTTTAGGAAAGTGATTACTGGTTGCTGTAGTTTACATCATTGTTTGCTTGTGTTTATATATTTGGTGCCTTGCTAATTTATTTTAAGTTTTTGATATTGCCTATCTATTCCAAATTCCCTTTAACACCTTGCATTATTTCCTCACCAAGCCTCTGGCAACATCTTTATTCTCCCTTTCATCAGTTTCCTCCCTACCTTATAACTTCATCTCCATTTCTGTTTTGCTGCCAACATTTCTAATGATCTATCCACCCATTTTCACCACCACTGTTTCTTGCTTACAAATCCATGTCTGTCATTACATCCACTGAAATGTTTTTTAACACAGATAAATCAGAAGCCACCCTGTACCACACCTATTCCCACACCCTCGGGTTACTAGACATAAATTACTCAATTACACTTTTTCTGCAATTATTTTTAATGAAATAGTACTACTGCTTTTGGAGTGAAATGGTCTTTGGAGCAGTGCTCATTCCATTGTGCTACAGTGAGGAGAGATGTCTGCAGAGAAGGCTGTCAGTGTCCACAGGACTAGTAATTTGACTGTGGGTATTCCTGTACATAAACCTATTTATCATCTCCTACCTTTTTTTTTTCTGAGCAAGTTTGATTTTTAGCATAGTTTTTTTTTCACCATTTAACCTTGGCTACCTTGATTTCCACCTACTAGTCAAATCTGTTCTTTAGCAGTGATGCTCTTTCAAGCTTCTAACTCCTCCTTTGCTCTGAGCACTGAGCACTCACCACATACTCTTCTGTGCATTCTGCCTATGATCACCATGTCAGTTAATTTACTTCCAGGCCATGGACATGCCTGATGGTATGGTAACCATCCTGGCTGGCTCAGCAAATTCCTTATCAGCAAATAACTTTTCAAACAGAAAATGGTTAAGTCTCTTTTTGCAACAGTACCTTAGATACAAGGAAGTTCTCAACACCACAATACATCTTTGATGAAAAGAAATTGTTATTGTTTTGTTATTTTGCAGCTGGATACCACCAACTTGTTTTGTGTTCCTAGACACAACCTAGACAGATCCTACAGGACATAAAATAATAATTTGGTTTCCTTCTTTAGTTCAGTTTGGTTCCACACGGGCACAGGGGAACCCTCTTTGGGAATCCCAGGGATTTCCCTTGCAGATTTTGTCCTAGGAATTTTGAAGTAGGCAGTTCAAATATATGGTTCAG